>NC_134363.1:150651292-150893792 GCF_048569485.1 Anomaloglossus baeobatrachus | reverse complement strand
CAATTGCTCTGCGCATGCGCACTTTGATCTGCCCGTCTGAGGGCAGAGCAAAGTACTGTAATACGCAGGCACAACGAAAGATCAAAGACTGTCTGCGCATCCACACTACAATACTTTGATCTGCCCTCAGCAGAGCAATGGAGGCTTCTATGTGGATGACGTAGGATGTGCCATTCACACAGGGCTTGGAAGGAGGATGATGATCACACAAGATAGAGAAGGACTGAGATCAGTGACTCCCATCAGACCAGAGTGTCCCACAGATGAGTATTATTTAGGGTTTTTTTATGTTCTACAGAGCAGCCTGGGCTCTTATATACACTGCTAGCTATACTACCCGGCTTCGCCCGGGTTAATAACTGTTGTTAACAAAATAGAATGTCTTAACATTCCAGAGATAGTAATTGTCTCTCTGTTTCTCTCCCATTCTCTGTCTCCCCCTCTGTATATATCTCTGTCTCTCTCTCTCTCTATCTCTTTCTCTGTCTGTCTCTTTCCCTGTCTGTCTCTGATTGTCTCTGTCTCTTTCTCCGTCTGTCTCAATCTCTTTCCCTGTCTGTCTATCTCTGTCACTTTCCCTGTCTGCAGGATCAAGCAGGCTAGAGATACAAAGAACAACTGACATCCGGCAACAGCCTGCAATCAGACCAGGACTTAAATAAGCAGAGAGTTAGGAAAGGAAACACCCACTGCACAACCCACCTGGTCTCTGTCCAAACCCTTCCTAGCCACCAGAGGGAGCCTCCCAGCAGCCAAGACATAACTAACATTCACAACAGTACCCCCCCCTTGAGGAGGGGTCACCGAACCCTCACCCACGCCACCGGGTCGCTCGGGATGAGCATGATGGAAGGCGCGAACCAACCTGTCCGCATGAATGTCAGAAGCCACAACCCAAGAGTTATCCTCCTGCCCATAACCCTTCCATTTCACAAGGTACAGAAGCTGACGCCTACTTCGACGGGAATCCAGAATTTTTTCAACCTCATACTCCAGATCCCCTTGTACCAAAACAGGGTCAGGAGGCGCTGCTGCAGGAACTGCCGGCTCCACATGTTTCTTCAACAAGGACTTATGGAAGACATTGTGAATCTTAAATGACGCAGGCAGAGTCAAACGGAAAGATACAGGATTAATAAGCTCCGAAATCTTATAAGGTCCAATAAATCTGAGCTTAAATTTAGGAGACGGAACTCTCATAGAATATTTTTAGAAGACAACCACACCATGTCCCCTACTTTAAACCGGGGACCAACAGTCCGACGCCGGTTGGCAAACTTTTGGGCAGTTTCTTGGGACTGAAACAATTTATCCACTACCTGCCCCCAAATCTGCTGCATTCTGTCGACCACCGAATCCACCCCCGGACAGTCAGACGCCTCAAACTGCCCTGAGAGGAACCTAGGGTGATACCCAAAATTGAAGAAAAAGGGGGACACCAACGTGGTAGAGCTAGCTCTATTGTTAAGGGCAAATTCAGCCAAAGGCAAAAACGAAACCCAGTCATCCTGATCCGCAGAAACAAAACACCGTAAATAGGTTTCCAGGGTCTGGTTAGCCCTATCAGTCTGACCGTTGGTCTGAGGATGAAACGCCAAGGAGAAAGACAGCTGAACACCCAATTTGGAGCAAAAAATCCTCCAAAACCTGGATACAAACTGCACCCCTCTGTCAGAAACAATGTTTTCGGGAATACCATGCAATTGAACAAGTTGGAAAAACAAAGGCACCAACTCCGATGAAGACGGCAACTTAGATAGGGGGCCGGATGTACTGTTATGATCCGGAACCATGGAAGACCACCACAAATCATTGGAAAAAAGGTGACAAGAGCATTGGCAACTAATCTGGCCGCCATCCCCTTACTAACCAACACAACTAGAAGTAGCCGAGGGGTGAACTAACATCCTGTGCACCGCGAACCCAGCCGGAGAACTAACTATCCTAAAGGTAGGAAAGATGAATAACTCTCTGCCTCAGAAAATAGACAAGAATAGCAAGCCCCCCACATTCAAAGACTGCGGTGATATAGGAAAAACACAATACACAGGTAGATGACAGGATTAGCAAAAGGTGAGGCCCCCGCTGACTAAAATAGGAAAGGACAGGAAAGGGACTGATGGTGGCCAGAGAAAAACCCTGCAAAATACCAACTTCCTGTTAGTACAAAAAGGCCCTCAGATCGCTTGATCCGAACTCCGTCCTATACCAGGTGCCCTTGTCATACCAATGAACAGAAAACAAGAATCATAACAAAGTCAACAAGCCACAAACACATGGACCCAAAGGAGTTATACTCCACACAGAACTGCAGGGAGTTCCCCAACAAACCACTGAGGGGGAAAATCCCTGCAAGCAAATAAACTGAAACCAACCACAGCAAATGACAAACCCAGATAAACAAAAGAACCAGACAATAAATAAAGAGCAAGCACTTATCTGGGGAAGATGTGGTGTAAAGCAGGATCAAGCAGGCTAGAGATACAAAGAACAACTGACATCCGGCAACAGCCTGCAATCAGACCAGGCCTTAAATAAGCAGAGAGTTAGGAAAGGAAACACCCACTGCACAACCCACCTGGTCTCTGTCCAAACCCTTCCTGGCCACCAGAGGGAGCCTCCCAGCAGCCAAGACATAACTAACATTCACAACACCGGGGCCCTGATCCGAGTCAGGCCCCATTGCGGAACCGCGGCACCTGCAAACAGGCCAAGAGTTTTCACTCAAAATGGACTGGGGTCTCCAAGTAGCATTAAGCCACGGGGATCCAACACACACGGCGCTAGGAGGAAGGGCCCACTGACCACCACACCGGACTGACCTCTGAAAGGATCCGGGTTCGACGAGGTCCGTCAGAGCAGTGAACAGTGCTTGTGCAGCAGCAACCAGGCTTCTTAAAGAACTGTGAGTAGAGACACCTGGAACTCAAAGAGACTGCGTCCATCTGTTCTTGCCGCCACTGCCGCCCTGCACCCTGGTGCCTACCATTGCTTCCCTCCTCATCTTCCTCCCCGGGGCTTGCTCCACCTGTGGGGAGCGATACCATCCTGGCTGCTACTAACATCAGCCCCGGAGAACGGCGACAGCAGCAGTGGCTATTCCCTGGCCGTGTACCGCAGGTGGCATCACGACATCCCTATCCTCAACCTCCTATCCCCCTCTATTGGTGTACACCTCATGGCACGAAACCGGGCAGGCCAGCATGACATCCCAGTCCTCCTTGTGACGCCCTGGCCTATCAGGTTGTCATAGGGTATTGTGCAATCTGCCCTTCTGTGCAATATCTACCTCCTCCTTGGTTACGGGTCCCTAACCAATGGTGTTGCCAAAATCAGCTAATCAAAATCCTAGGAACACTCTGCACCACACCCACCAGACACACTAGTGGACGGCCTGAGTGGAATAGGGTCGCCCACTTGGGGGGTTGGTTAAGGGTTGGTCAGGAGTGTCAGGAGCAAGTCAGTGTAGTGTTGGAGGTGAAGGAGAGAGGAGGTCAGGAGCCAGGCTCCTTGGAAGTACTAGGTAGCAGACGTTGGTCTGGGCCTGGTAGAAGCTGGAACCCCGGTCGCAGGGGATCATGACAAGGGGCACGGCATTGTCGTGGAGGACAGCCGGCGGCCTTGTACCATCACCGGGGAGGGGCCAGGGCATGACGGGGTACGTGGACCGTAGGTCAAGGAGTAGCTTCAGGCAACCTGATAATTTACCCGACGAGAACGGAGCCTTCAAGATCCGCACTCCACCCGCTCCAAAATAGGGGTACTAGCGCAACAAGTGTAATAGGACTTTCCACAAATACGGTCCAGAAAATCCCAAGCCTGAACCCTGAGAGCAAGCTCTCTCAGATAGCCATACTGGGGAGCGGGACCCGATCAGTTTCAAGCTATAGGGACCAACTAGAAGAGAACAAAGTGCCAAGGAAAAGGTCAGAAATCATCAGGCAACACCAGGAGAAACAGGACCCAAACGTGCTCCCCCTTAGCGGCAGCGGTGTCCAGAACTTTGGTTTACTAAGTTGTTGGTGTCAGCTTTATGGACTGAGTGAGTACGCAAGTGACCCCTATCTCCCCAACGGCACGCCACTCCACCATCACCGTGTCCCAGGGCATATTCCCTACCCGTGGAGGGATTAAACACCTAGCTGCCCACCCCATCGCCACCGGGTACTCCCAACTGCAGTGGTAGTACTCTCTTACCATACACCACGGGTAGCGTCATGAGCTATTCAACACACCGTCCCCTGTAAATACTCTCCCCCTTATAATTCGAGTAGCTGCACGAACCCACGGGTCCGGAAGCCCCTCGAGCCACCGCGGGTCCGGATCCGAGCAGCTCGGCTGCTGGCGTGGGGGCGGTACATCCTCACCAGCCCAGCGACGAGTAAACAGGTACGAGACCAGACCTGGACCCTCTGCCCCCTGGCTGTTACACAAGCGCACCTATGTTTTCGGCTCTGCCCATAATGGGGCAGAGCGTAGTTTCCCTGCGTGAGCCAGGAATGACTACGCAGGCGCGAGATTCAGCCCCACTACGTGGAGGAGGACGGCAAACAGCGTCAGGAGGGGGAACAGGAACCAAAAAAGAGCACGCCCATCCAACCAGAACAGGTCATTTGCATATGTGACGGTCTGATTTTATAAAGGTATTTCTGGGGTGTGCAAGGGGAGTCAGGGAACAAGGGGCACTTTCCTACAATGAAGCCCAGGAGCTGCAGAAGGGGATACTTTTGGTTCAGTACTGAAAAAACTGGTGACAGGTTCCCTTTAAGAACTCACCACAATGTGTGCTAAATATATTGTACCAGAAATTGAAGTCTACATCAGGTATGAGTAGGGGCAAAGTCATCAATTTTAGCATAAACATTGGATGCCTCAAAAGTGACATTTGATCCAAATCTACTCCATTCCTTCACTGTGAAAATATTATATATATAGGATTTTTTTGGGATTAAAAGGGATTTTCCAGGATTAGATATTGTAGAAAAGATTATGAATACCTGATCAGCAAGGGTCTAAAACACAGATAAGGTGCAACAATAACAATATACTAAACAATACTCTGCTCCTTACATTGCTTTCATCTGACAACTGCTGGAGCTGATCTATAGGTGTGCCGGTTGTCAGACCCCCAGTGATCCGATATTTATGAGCCACCCTATCCATGGAATAGGCCATCAATATCAGATCATGAGGGTCCGACACTTGACAACCCCACCCATCAGCTTTTACCAGCTCTGGAGGTGGCCGAACATAAATAGTATACAAAGTCGGCAGCAATGCTCTGTATCCTCTTTAGTAATCGCTCATGGGTACTGAAACTCAACTCCCATTCACTTAAATTGGAGCTGATCAATAGTACATGAAGCATACTGGGCTGTGCGGTTCCGCCTCCGTACACTGTGTATGTCGGGTCACCTTCTGAGCAGATAAGAGCTAATTGTGGGGGTGAGGAGGGTTGAACCCATACCAATCTGATATTGATAGCCTATCTCATGGATTGCTCAGGTCATCTATATAGTATATCTCAAAAGTGAGTACACCCCTCATAATTTTGTAAATATCTTTGCATGGGAAAACACTGAAGATCTGTGTGTTGAGTTATTTAGAGGACACCAAATTCACCCTGTTTTACAAGCTGCACACTGACACTGCACATTGTATCACGGGGTGAATTTGGTGTCCTCTAAATAACTCAACACACAACCATTAATGTCTAAACCGTTGGCAACAAAAGTTAGTACACCCCTAAGTAAAAATGGCCAAAGTGTCAATATTTTGTATGGCCACTATTATTTTCAAGCATTGTCAACTTTTTTGTGGCATAGAGTTCACTAGATTTTCACAGGAGACCCTGGATCCTCTTCCATCTTCCATGACGACATCACGGAGCTGGGCCCACCGGAGGATCCTCCAGTTCCCCGGTGGGCCAGACCGACCCTGGCTGTGGTCACTGGTTATAACTGCTCTCTAAGGTAGTAGAACAAAAAATTAGCCAAAATTTCTCCTGTAGACTAAAATGGAGAGAGACACTGACGTGCGGCCACCTCTTCATGGAACCTCCGCCCAGATGTGGTAGTCATAATTGGGTGCCTCAGAAATGGCTACGAAGGTGGACCTGCTCAGTTTTCAGATTTATTTCTGCCTGCAAACAAGCAATTATTCTGTTATAAAGGGGGAACTGCACCTCCAACTGTTCTGTATAACAGCTCGTGTGCCCCAGAGATGCACTTCCTCTGTAATATGAGCTAAAGCACATGAGAAATGATTTACTTTTTATTAGTAACTCCAACAAGTCATCAAATAAGTCATTTACATATAAAACACAATACGGGCCAGATAAAACGCTTTCAAGCGCAGCCAGGTTTTGGAAAAAATGTGGCCCAGGGCATATAGCAAGCCATTCCCTGTACCTTGTATGTAACACAGGGTCTGCTCCGCTCTACTGGTACATTATTACTGGGAAATGGGATCAGTTTATGTAATCAGAACATAAATGCAACATAATAATACTAGTAAAAACGACAGAAGCTACATTTATTGATGAACATGGTGCAGACAGTGGTGCTCAGTCCTAAAAGCTAAGGTTTGGAATCAGTTTTATCATGTTATTTTATATAAGAGCGGCATGGTGGCTCAGTGGTTAGCACTGCAGTCTTGTGGTGGCTCAGTAGTTAGCACTGCAGTCTTGTGGTGGCTCAGTAGTTAGCACTGCAGTCTTGTGGTGGCTCAGTAGTTAGCACTGCAGTCTTGTGGTGGTTCAGTGGTTAGCACTGCAGTCTTGCAGCGCTGGGGTCCTGGGTTCAAATCCCATCAAGGACAACATCTGCAAGGAGTTTGTATGTTCTCCCCATGTTTGCGTGGGTTTCCTCCCAAAGACATACAGATAGGGACTTTAGATTGTGAGCCCCAATGGGCACAGTGTTCCTGATGTATGTAAAACGCTGCGGAATATGTTAGCGCTATATAAAAATAAAGATTTGATTTGATTTTTTGATATACTAGATAAATATCAGGCTGATTCTATACATACCTTTAGTGGTCAGCTAGGATTTATAGGTTTTGAAACACAAGCAAGTAAAGTTTGTAAAATGAGCAGCTTTTTGATTGGCAGCAGCTGCCAATCAGCTGATAGCTGGTGTTGGTAGTCATAGTGATTCCCGCCCCCCCCGCCTGTCCATCCTTCCTGTTATTTATGCTAATTCTATTATAGAATCGATTTACTTTGTGACTAGCAGGACCTGTGCTGATGTCATACCCATATGACCAGAAAGGGTGGGGCCTCAGCCAACAGAAAAATAATGTTGCTTCCTGGTATCAGCTATGTTGGCTGAGGCCCCGCCCCTTCTGGTCACATGGGTATGACATCAGCACAGGTCCTTCTAGTCAGCAAAACGATTCTATAATAGAATTAGCATAAATAACAGAGAGGGGAGGATGGACAGGCAGGGGGGCAGGAATCACTATAAATACCCACCCCAGCTATCAGCTGATCGGCAGCTGCTGTCACTCAAAAAGATGCTCATTTTACAAATTTTATTTGTTTGTGTTTCAAAACCTATACATCCTAGCTGACAACTAAAGGTATGTATAGAATCAGCCTGATAGTGCCAGTATAGCACTGGCTTTAGGTTATATAGGAAAATCCTGATGATTGGTGTGCTTTAAAGTCCATTTTTTCCTAATTGTTTTCAAGTGCTGCCTGCCTTTTTTTGCCATAGATAGATATAGATAAGCAACCAACAAAAGGAGGCAGCATTCAAAAAATGAAGTGGAAAAAGTGGACTTTATTAGCCCATATGGCGTGGTGACGTTTTGGCTGTGATCAGCCTTTATCAAGCTTGATAAAGGCTGGTCACAGCGAAACGTCACCACGCTATATGGGCTAATAAAGTCCACTTTTTCCACTTCATTTTTTGAATGCTGCCTCCTTTTGTTGCTTATATTATTGTCAAAGGATTTAAGGTTTGTTGAGGGCTTTGCACCTATCAAAGTTTTTATTTTTATATGCTGTTCCTATCTTTTTTAGATAGATAGATAGATAGATAGATAGATAGATAGATAGAGGGATAGATAGAGGGATAGATAGAGGGATAGATAGAGGGATAGATAGATAGATAGATAGATAGATAGTTAGATAGATAGATAGATAGATAGATAGATAGATAGATAGATAGAGGGATAGATAGAGGGATAGATAGATAGATAGATAGATAGATAGAGGGATAGATAGAGGGATAGATAGAGGGATAGATAGAGGGATAGATAGAGGGATAGATAGATAGATAGATAGATAGATAGATAGATAGAGGGATAGATAGAGGGATAGATAGATAGAGGGATAGAGGGATAGATAGAGGGATAGATAGATAGATAGAGGGATAGATAGAGAGATAGATAGAGGGAGGGATAGATAGAGGGATAGATAGAGGGTGTCAGGGCCAGGTGGACGGGCAGACCCAGGAGGTGGATCCACTGGGCCGAACTCCTAGATGGTAGTAAAGAGTCCGGTAGCTGGAGCACTATAAACAGCAGAACAGTCCGTGCACACGAGTATAGCGGAGAAGTCCCTGGGACCACGGAGTCACGGGTGGTAGTCCGGGTGACGCAGCTCTGGTTCGGAAGCCGAGATGATGTCAGGCGGGGTCCGGAACCTTTGGAGCGAGGTGATGAGTCACCGCAGGGATCCGGGATGGTGCGGACTGTCAGGATGGCAGATGGACAGCGTTCGGGGTTCGGGATACGGCAGGACTGGATGGCGAGGCAGGCACGGCTCTACGAGAGAGATAGGTAAGTACATGCACAGAAACACCAGGAGACCTGACTCCTAGCTTAGGAAACACGAAGATCAGGCCCCGCCCCCTTGGACAATAACCCCCTATATACCCTGTACCTGTTTAGCCTCATTTCCTGTTAATGGACGCTGGCCCTTTAAGAAAGGGTCAGTGACCGCGCGCGCGCCCTAATGCGCATGCGCGCCGCCCGGGTGCCAGAAGCCAGGGAAGGAGGCTGCGAGGAGGACGCAGGGGAGCCGGCCAGGGCCTGGGAAGCCGTCGGGCGCCGGGATCGGAGACCAGGGGACCTGGGAAGGACGGGCACCGGAGGCTGGAGAGCGGGGAGCGTGGCAGGTGAGCCGGGGAGCGGGGGTGAGGACCCGGGGAGCGTGACAGTACCCCCCCCCCACGCCCCCCTCCCCGCAACCGGGACATGAAGGCACGGATCAGAGGAGTGCCCACGTTCTCCCTGGGCTCCCAGGACCTATCCTCAGGACCATACCCTTCCCAGTCCACCAGGAAGAACTGTCGACCTCGTACGGTCTTCATGGCCACGATATCCCTTACCGCATAGATGTCGTCATCGGCAATAGGTGGAGGAGCCGGACTGGCAGCAGCGGAGAAGGGACCAAGGACAACCGGCTTGAGCAGGGAGACGTGGAATGAGTTGGGTATCCTCATCGTGGCCGGGAGCTGTAGCTTGTAGGAGACCTCATTGATCTTGTTGAGGACTTTAAACGGCCCGATGTAGCGAGGGCCCAGCTTGTATGATGGTATCTTCAGGCGGACGTACTGGGAAGCAAGCCAGACGAGATCTCCAGGAGAGAAACACGGAGGGTCCAGACGTTTCTTGTCAGCGTGTCTTTTCATCCGCAGGGAAGCACGTCCAAGGGACGCTTTGACAGAGTCCCAAATGGTTGCAAAGTCACGGGCTACTGTATCTGCAGCAGGGACATCCGAAGAAGGAGATACAGGCAATTGGATGGAAGGCTGAAGTCCGTAAACGACATGGAAGGGAGAGCTGGAGGAGGACTCACTGACGTGGTGGTTGTGGGAGAATTCAGCCCAAGGAAGAAGAGCGGACCAGTCGTCGTGATGGGCGTTAACATAGTGACGTAGGAAAGTGGTCAAGATTTGATTGACCCTCTCTACCTGGCCATTAGACTGAGGATGGTATGCAGATGAAAAGTCCAGAGTCACTCCCAGATGTTTACAGAGAGCCCTCCAGAAGCGGGAGGTGAACTGAGTTCCTCTGTCGGATACGATGTGTAATGGGAAGCCATGCAAGCGGAAGATGTGTTGTATAAAGGCGTCCGCGAGTTCCTGAGCAGAGGGCAGTCCAGCCATAGGGACGAAATGGGCCATTTTAGAGAACCGGTCCACCACGACCCATATGACTGTGTGTCCGGAGGACAATGGCAAGTCCGTAATAAAGTCCATTGCTATGTGTTGCCACGGAACTGACGGTATCGGCAGAGGCAGAAGACGGCCATATGGGAGGTGTTTGGGCGTCTTGTTCCTGGCACAAGAGGAACAGGCGGATACAAAAGCAGCGACGTCCGTGCGAAGGGATGGCCACCAGTAATGACGTACAATCGCACCCCATGTCTTTTTCTGACCAGCATGACCGGCTGTTTTCGAGGCATGACCCCAGTGTAACACTTTTTCCCTGTCTACCTCGGAGACATAGGTCTTCCCAGGCGGTATCTGGGCCAGGGTGACAGGGGCCACCGGAATGATTTTGCTAGGACAGATGATGGGTTGGGTAGTCTCTTCCTCCTGCTCCATGGGCATGAAAGACCTGGACAAGGCATCAGCACGTACATTCTTGTCCGCGGGTCGGAAGTGGAGCTGGAAATCAAACCTGGCAAAGAATAGGGACCACCTGGCTTGCCGTGGGTTCAGTCGCTGAGCAGACCGCAGGTATTCCAGGTTTTTGTGGTCCGTGTAAATAATCACGGGGTACACTGCCCCTTCCAGGAGGTAGCGCCATTCCTCCAAAGCCAGTTTGACTGCCAAGAGCTCTCGGTCACCGATGGTGTAGTTGCGTTCAGGCGCTGAGAAGCCCTTGGAGAAGAATCCGCAAGTCACCATCTTCCCGGAGGAGGACTTTTGCATGAGCACTGCTCCGGCTCCTGAGGAGGAGGCATCCACCTCCAAGGTGAACTGGCGGTTTAACTCCGGACGGTGAAGTACAGGAGAGGAGGCAAATGCCCGCTTCAGAGAGCCAAACGCGGCGTCAGCCGCAGGTGACCAGTCCTTAGGATTAGCCTCCTTCTTAGTCAGGGCGGAGAGAGGAGCAGTCAAGGCAGAGAAGTGAGGGATGAACTGGCGGTAGTAGTTGGCGAATCCCAGGAAGCGTTGGATTGCCTTCAGTCCAGAAGGAGGAGGCCAGTTGAGAATGACGGAGACCTTCTTGGGATCCATCTGCAGTCCGGTATCAGAGATGATGTACCCCAGGAAGGGGAGAGAAGACTGCTCAAAGACACACTTCTCATACTTTGCGTACAGACGATTCTCTCTCAGTCTTTGTAGAACCAGCTGTACGTTTTCTCTGTGGGTTTGGAGGTCCGGAGAGAAGACAAGGATGTCATCTAGATACACTACCACACAGATGTAGAGAAGGTCCCGGAACACGTCGTTCACCAGTTCTTGAAAGACGGCAGGAGCGTTACACAGGCCGAAGGGCATCACGCAGTATTCATAATGTCCATCGCGCGTATTGAACGCGGTTTTCCATTCGTCACCAGAGCGGATGCGTACCAGATTGTAAGCACCCCGAAGATCCAGCTTGGTGAACACACGAGCTCCTCTAAGCCGGTCAAACAATTCGGGAATGAGCGGCAGTGGGTACTTGTTTTTTACGGTGATTTGATTCAAACCCCGGTAGTCTATGCATGGGCGTAAGTCGCCCTCTTTCTTCTTGACAAAGAAGAAGCCTGCTCCAGCAGGAGAGGAGGATCTCCGAATGAACCCCCTTGCCAGGCTCTCTGAGATGTAAGCAGACATGGCCCTTGTTTCGGCTGGAGATAAAGGATATATCCGTCCTCGTGGTGGTGTTGTTCCTGGGAGCAGGTCGATGGCACAATCGTATGGGCGATGTGGCGGCAGTACCTCGGATTCCTTTTTATCAAAAACATCTGCAAAGGACCAATAGGCCGAGGGCAGCCCCGGTAGGTTCTCTGGAACCGGAGGTCGTCGGATGGGTTGTATGGACTTTAGGCACCTCTCATGACACGAAGAGCCCCATCGGGTGATTTCGCCAGTGCCCCAACTGACTGATGGTTCGTGTGTCCGCAACCATGGAAGTCCCAGCAGGATCTGGTGGGACATGTGTGGGAGGACGTAGAAAGCGATGTTCTCGGTGTGAAGGGCACCGATACGCAGTTCGACCGGCCTGGTGATCCAGGAGATGGTGTCAGAGAGGGGTCTCCCATCCACCGAGGCAATCACTAGGGGCTTGTCGAGTGGAATAACAGGCACCCGGTACTTGTCCACCGTGGTCTGCTGGATGAAATTGCCTGCTGCCCCGGAATCGAGGTAGGCATCAGCCGTGAACCGCGTCTCTCCCGTTGTCACTTGCACTGTCCATGTAACCGGGTCAGAGAGAGTCCCAGCACCTAGGGTGGCCTCTCCTACCAACCCTAGGCTTTGGAGTTTCCCGGCCTCTCTGGACAGGAGCGTAGCAGGTGTGTGCCCTCACCGCAGTAAAAGCAGAGACCCTTGGCGAGCCGCTCTGCTCGACGTTGTTCAGACTGACGCACTCGGTCGATCTGCATGGGCTCGTGGACGGGAGCCCCAGCTGTCGATGACTGAAGTACGGAGGGTTTCTGCGGAGGAGGGGAATGCCGTACCGGACGTCTCTCACGGGACGCTTCCTTGGATCGCTCCTGAAAGCGAATGTCCACTCGAGTCGCTAGGGCAATCAGGGCATCTAGGGTGGTCGGTACGTCACGACCCGCCAGCTCGTCTTTAATTCGCCCTGAGAGTCCTTCCCAGAAGGCGGCGGTTAGGGCCTCGTTGTTCCACCCTAGTTCTGAGGCCAGGGTGCGAAACCGGATCGCGTATTGACCCACCGTCAGAGTCCCCTGACGTAAGCGGAGAAGAGACGAAGCAGACGCGGAGGCGCGTCCGGGCTCATCGAAGGTACCACGGAATGCCTGCAGGAAGTCCTGGATGTTCGTGGTCACAGGATCCCCCTTCTCCCACAAGGGGTTCATCCACGCCAGTGCCTCACCCTCTAGATGGGACATGATGAAGGCGACCTTGGCTTGGTCGGAGGCAAACAAATGCGGCAGCTGCGTGAAATGGAGGGAGCATTGGTTTAAGAATCCCCTGCAGGTCTTGGGGTCTCCGGCGTACCGGGGTGGTGAAGCCAACCGAAGTCTGGTGGTATCTGAAGAAGTCGCCACAGGAGCGGGAGCCGTGGCTTGACTAGTGGAAGCCCGGGATGTCGAAGTCGTAACTGCCGCTTGTAGCGTGTTCAGGCGGGCGTCCACAGAAGACATGAATTGCAGCATGCGGGTCTGAGTCTCACGCTGGCGTTGGAGTTCCTCCTGTACGGCTGCTAGTGCTGCAGCGGGATCCATGGCCTGATCTTACTGTCAGGGCCAGGTGGACGGGCAGACCCAGGAGGTGGATCCACTGGGCCGAACTCCTAGATGGTAGTAAAGAGTCCGGTAGCTGGAGCACTATAAACAGCAGAACAGTCCGTGCACACGAGTATAGCGGAGAAGTCCCTGGGACCACGGAGTCACGGGTGGTAGTCCGGGTGATGCAGCTCTGGTTCGGAAGCCGAGATGATGTCAGGCGGGGTCCGGAACCTTTGGAGCGAGGTGATGAGTCACCGCAGGGATCCGGGATGGTGCGGACTGTCAGGATGGCAGATGGACAGCGTTCGGGGTTCGGGATACGGCAGGACTGGATGGCGAGGCAGGCACGGCTCTACGAGAGAGATAGGTAAGTACATGCACAGAAACACCAGGAGACCTGACTCCTAGCTTAGGAAACACGAAGATCAGGCCCCGCCCCCTTGGACAATAACCCCCTATATACCCTGTACCTGTTTAGCCTCATTTCCTGTTAATGGACGCTGGCCCTTTAAGAAAGGGTCAGTGACCGCGCGCGCGCCCTAATGCGCATGCGCGCCGCCCGGGTGCCAGAAGCCAGGGAAGGAGGCTGCGAGGAGGACGCAGGGGAGCCGGCCAGGGCCTGGGAAGCCGTCGGGCGCCGGGATCGGAGACCAGGGGACCTGGGAAGGACGGGCACCGGAGGCTGGAGAGCGGGGAGCGTGGCAGGTGAGCCGGGGAGCGGGGGTGAGGACCCGGGGAGCGTGACAGAGGGATAGATAGATAGAGGGATAGATAGAGGGATAGATAGAGGGATAGATAGATAGATAGATAGAGGGATAGATAGAGGGATAGATAGATAGATAGATAGATAGATAGATAGATAGAGGGATAGATAGAGGGATAGATAGATAGATAGATAGAGGGATAGATAGAGGGATAGATAGAGGGATAGATAGAGGGATAGATAGAGGGATAGATAGAGGGATAGATAGATAGATAGAGGGATAGATAGAGGGATAGATAGATAGATAGAGGGATAGATAGAGAGATAGATAGAGGGAGGGATAGATAGAGGGATAGATAGAGGGATAGATAGATAGAGGGAAAGATAGAGGGATAGATAGAGGGATAGATAGAGGGATAGATAGAGGGATAGATAGAGAGATAGATAGAGAGATAGATAGAGGGATAGATAGAGGGATAGATAGAGGGATAGATAGAGGGATAGATAGAGAGATAGATAGATAGAGGAATAGATAGAGAGATAGATAGAGGGATAGATAGAGGGATAGATAGAGAGATAGATAGATAGAGGGATAGATGGATAGATAGATAGATAGATAGATGGATAGATAGAGGTATAGATAGAGGGATAGATAGATAGATAGATAGATAGAGGGATAGATAGATAGAGGGATAGATAAATAGATAGATAGAGGGATAGATAGATAGAGGGATAGATGGATAGATAGAGGGATAGATGGATAGATAGATAGATAGATAGATAGATAGATAGATAGATAGAGGGATAGATAGATAGAGGGATAGATAGATAGAGGGATAGATAGATAGAGGGATAGATGGATAGATAGAGGGATAGATGGATAGATAGATAGATAGATAGATAGATAGATAGATAGATAGAGGGATAGATAGATAGATAGATAGATAGATAGATAGATAGATAGATAGAGGGATAGATAGATAGAGGGATAGATAGAGAGATAGATAGATAGAGGGATAGATAGAGGAATAGATAGAGAGATAGATAGAGAGATAGATAGAGGGATAGATAGAGGGATAGATAGAGGGATAGATAGATGGATAGATAGATAGATAGATAGATAGATAGATAGATGACAGATCTGACTATGTAAAAGGCCACAAAATGGAATGGGACTAATCCAGATTAAAGTGCAGGTGCAGACCCCTGGACCACAAAGTATCAATGTAAAAATTCATGATAGTTTATACCATAATAACATATACAACGTTTTGGCTCTGTGCCTGAGCCTTTTTCAAAGACAGGCATTTGATTATATTGATGTAGGGGCCATCTATCCATCTATCTATCCCTTATCTGTTTATCTATTAAATAAATATGAATATAATATATATATATTATATATATATAAATAAATAAATAAATAATACTACAAATCAGCACCAGGGATCTACCCTTTTTCCCCTGAAAATAAGATCTACCCTGTAAATAAGCCCTAGAAATCTTTCAGGATTTTTGATCATGCTCAAGATATAACCCAAGTCCAAAAATAAGCCCCAGTGTCACGCTGTACAAAGGGCTGGTAAGACGTAGTACAGCGTATTCCCCACTAGGTGGCAGCAGAGTAGTGAAGGAGAGTCAAAGTAACACTGAAATAGAGAGGAGGCTGAATTACAGCAGAGTAAGTACAGCAGAGTAAGTTCAGCAGGCAGTTCACAGGCAAACCACCAGGGGGCAATAGAGTAGTCAAACAGTCAGGGTCTAGCCAGGAAAGTCAAGTCACTGCAAAGGGAGGATCAAAATCAGGTTAGAAAACAGAACTGAAGTTGGATGTCGGGAGATCAGGTATGGAAAGGGAAATGCAAAGGTAACAGGGAACAGAAGACAAGACCGGAGGGTGAGGAGATACAAACACGGGAAGAGGATGAACCAGGATGAGTAAACTGACAGGAGCAGGAAGTCAGGGACTGGGACAGACGGACGAACAGGGAAGGGTACAGGTCAGGGCACTGTAACAAGGAGTCAGATCAAACAGGAAATCTTACCAGGGCCAGTCACAGGCTGCAGAGCAAATCTATAACCAGCACAGGAATGTTGGTGCAGCGACCAGATATAGGGTCTCCTGAAACCAGAACGAGGTTGATGAGAGTTAACACCTGACCTGACCAGACCGAGTCTCTGAAACTCTGGAGCGGGGAATACATCATGACACCTAGTTGTTGTTCATTAAAAAAAAAAAAGTAAATTTAAATAGTGTCCAGGCATCTCAACATGTGAAAAAGTAAAGTCAATTGACAATAGAATACAGCAGGACGGATAGACCTGTAACCAAGGAAAGCAGACCCCCCCACCAAAAAAAAAAAAAAATCACACTCAAAGACCCCATGAGACCTATAAGGTTGGCAGACTCTCATAAATGGAATGGGTCGTCCTGCTAGCCGCCCCACTGCACTAGATTGTTGCACATAGAAATATAAGACATCTCCTGAGAAAAAGCCCTAGCGCATCTTTTGGAGCAAAAATTAGTATAAGAACCTGTCTAATTTTCGGAGAAACATGGTTTGCTTTGGGTACAAGGACCCCTTCAACAATAATCCTACTGTTTCAATAATATAGAAAATAATAAAGTGACATCACGTTAATATAAATCTGCAAAAAAACAAAATAATGGACTTTTATCAGCCCAATGTGACAATGTTTCAGTTCACTTGAGAAAGGTTCTGGGACCCTAAACATTGCACATTGGGCTAATAACAGTGTTTTTGCACAGTATATTGGTAGTGCTGCCTATATTTCATTATCTATGTACAATCCAGTATTCCACCATGTTATGTATATATAGACACATATATAAAGACACATATATAAATAGATCCATGGTTACAGTGCACATGCCGTCTATAAATATTGTATGTTTCTGCACAGCAACATACTGTGGATATTGTGCCAAGTGATTCAGACTCTCCAGTAAGCGGTTTACACTGGCCTGCTGTATAAACAGGCTTACCCGGCTCCCGACCATTGACATGTCACACTGTATTGTGGAAATTAAACGTTTTATGACTCATGCCTGTGTGTTGCCTTCTTATTGACCCGAGCTTATCATCAGCTGAAGGATATAGAGATGGCAGTCAGGGCAATCAGACAGAAATCCATCCATTGATCTGTATTACCACACACAATCTGCCGGGGGTCTGCAGACATCAATATTGGTCAGATTTTAGAACTTCACCATGAAGTCCATACTTTACCGGTATTGGGGATAGTGTCAATGAAAGCTTCCGGATTTCGGTCTGAACATACAGTACAGACCAAACATTTGGACACACCTCATCTCTAGGAGACTTTGTGCAGCGGGCCTTCATGGTAAAATAGCTGCTAGGAAACCACTGCTAAGGACAGGCAACAAGCAGAAGAGACTTGTTTGGGCTAAATAACACAAGGAATGGACATTAGACCAGTGGAAATCTGTGCTTTGGTCTGATGAGTCAAAATTTGAGATCTTTGGATCCAACCACCGTGTCTTTGTAGAAAAGGTGAACGGATGGACTCTACATGGCTGGTTCCCACCGTGAAGCATGGAGGAGGAGGTGTGATGGTGTGGGGGGCTTTGCTGATGACACTGTTGGGGATTTATTCAAAATTGAAGGCATACAGAACCAGCATGGCTACCACAGCATCTTGCAGAAGCATACTATTCCATCCGGTTTGAGTCTAGTTGGACCATTATTTATTTTTCAACAGGACAATGACCCCAAACACACCTCCAGGTGTAAGGGCTAATTGACTAAGAAGGAGAGTGATGAGGTGCTACGCCAGATGACCTGGCCTCCACAGTCACCAGACCTGAACCCAATCGAGATGTTTTTGGGGTGAGCTGGACCGCAGAGTGAAGGCAAAAGGGCCAAGTGCTAAGCATCTCTGGGAACTCCTTCAAGACTGTTGGAAAACCATTTCCGGTGACTACCTCTTGAAGCTCATCAAGAGAATGCCAAGAGTGTGCAAAGCAGTAATCAAAGCAAAAGGTGGCTACTTTGCAGATACTGGAATATAAGACATATTATCAGTTGTTTCACACTTTTTTGTTAAGTATTTCGTTCCACATGTTTTAATTCATGGTTTTGATGTCTTCAATGTGAATCTACAATTTTAAGAGTCCTGAAAATAAAGAAAACGCTTTGAAAGAGGTGTGTCCAAACTTTTGGTCTGTACTATATATTCCTGGTGAAGGCCAATAATTACATAATCATCACAAATAATGATGTCCTGTAGTTTTAATGAGGTAGCAAATAGGATATGTGATAGCTCCACCGCGTAGCACCATTGCTATACTATCTTGGAAAGTAGGACATGAAGCAGCCAGATACCCGAGTCCTGTGATCTCTGCAGCCTGGGCTACTGTCATCGGTGACAGACAGTCATGTGGTTTCTGGCTATAGAAGGTCACAGCATTTGGCTGCGCAGAATGCTCCCTGACTTTCCATTGTTCCTGCTGTCAGTATTCATTGGTGTAGGTAGCTTTCCTGCTGGATTCATCTCTCTCACTTTTGGACCCAGCAGGAGCTCGACTTCCACCCATGTGTTGATTGTCAGTATTCCCTTGATGTTTAAATACTCCTTCCTGTGGACTGGTGCTGGTGATATTTTCAGTTCCTTCAAGCCGAGGTTGCAAGTAGGTGGCTTTTACTCCTCTGTGGTATCATTGCTGAACTTCTACCTGAGTCATCTAATGATAAGTAGTTCATGCTTTTCCCTCTGTGTCTCCTCCTTGTATCTTCTATAGTGATTAGAGGGGTTGACAAAGAGTTCATCCCATCTGGTCCCTATTTAGGGTCCTCCACTAGGGATACCTAGGGTCAGGTATCCGGCTTGGCGTGTAGGTGTGGAACCTATCTAGGGTGATGAGGAACCCCAGCGACCAGCAGTAGGTTCTGTCAGGGATCACCATCTTCCTTCTTCCTAGACAAAGGGTTTTTGCACCACTTTCTTGTTGTCTCTGGCGTGTGTATAGTTTTCCCATATGGTAAAGTTAAAGTTAGGCCTGGGGCACCTTGGGCCACTTTTTTTTCAGCTGCTTTCCTTTTAGCTGGCGATCAAACATCTCATTTTCTATGAGAGATATTGAATAAATTAGCTCAATATATACAGTTATGTAAGAAGCATAAAATGACATTCCCAGTCTAGAAAGAACAGTGCCCGCTCTCACCCTGTGCCTTTATAATATGTATACCTCCCCTAGAACACCATTCATGGAGTGGACATGGTCTACAAAGGACGATCCAGTCTGCAGAGCTGGGCACAATGGAGCATTAGTTCTGGTCTTCCTCCATCATGTCATGCTTTTACTCCATTCCCCGAACATAATGTGATTTCACCACTGCCAAATAGTTACAGAAAGGGGGATTCTTCAGGGTCCCCCCTCTCTTACGGATGTAGAGAACAGGTTCTTATTATACAGGATTGGTGGGAGATTATGGAAAGAACCGTTCCGTCTGCTTCTCACAGTGAAGACTAATTGTTCTCCATTTTTGGACCTGTAGTATTTATAATATAGAGGTCTCCAATGTACAATGACAGGCGATAAAAAAAAAAAAAAGGGGTCTTTTAATATTCAAAAACGTATGTAAAATCTGTATATAAGGGGCTGGAGGGTTTTACTATTAATTTCCTATTACGAATTCTAGAGTGCCAAGATTTTCAGAATTTCACACCCTGGGGCTCACAATGCTATTCCCCTATTAAAAAGACAGCCATCTCTGCTAATCAGTATGGCTTTTTGGATAAAGGAAGAATGCAAATTGGGGGGGAAAAAAATCTCCAGGCAAATATAACCCAAGACACCTGCACTACAAGACAATAGTGCCTTATATATACGGACTACCCAAGGGCATAGCTATAAGAGGCGCAGAGATAGCCTAAGGGCCGAAATAAACCACCGCCACATAAAAAGACGCCAGTATATAATTGACACATTGTAGGCAGAGGGCCCCGTTATTGATTATGCATTGGGGATTTTTTTTTTAATTCGGGAGCGGACATGTCATTGGTGCAGCCTATGTGGCCGCACAGGTGCCCAAGAAGTAAGGGGGCTCAATACCACCTCCAAAGCAGGTGCAATTTTGCATTGTTAGGAGCTCTTGGTTTGGAAAGCGCCCATAGATTGTTCTTTCTGTTTGTGTCCACCAGTGTTTTAGGTTGTACAAATATTTAGCCAACTACTAAAAAAATGTCAGAATTCACTCGATCCACGGTCCAGCAGTCGTTTTCAGAATGCAAGTTTGTACTGTCATGGGGTATGTACTGACGGAACAGGGGCTCTTAAGCTGGCCCTCAGACTCGAGACCTTGCGCTGTCCCTTATCTCGGAGGTAAGCTCAATGGTAGCCAGGTCTGAGACCCCAGCGTGACCCTAAGGCGGGCTTTGCACACTACGACATCGCAGGTTCGATGTCGGTGGGGTCAAATCGAAAGTGACGCACATCCGGCGTCGCTGTCGATATCGTAGTGTGCAAATCCTTTTACATGCGATTAACGAGCGCAAAAGCGTCGTTATCGTATGATCGGTGTAGGGTCCGACATTTCCATAATGTTGCAGCCGCGACGGTAGGATGTTGTTCCTCGTTCCTGCGGCAGCACACATCGCTGTGTGTGAAGCCGCAGGAGCGAGGAACATCACCTTACCTGCGTCCTGGCTGCAATGCGGAAGGACGGAGGTGGGCGGGATGTTTACATCCCGCTCATCTCCGCCCCTCCGCTTCTAATGGCCGCCTGCCGTGTGATGTCGCTGTGACGCCGCACGACCCGCCCCCTTAGAATGGAGGCGGGTCGCCGGCCAGAGCAACATCGCAGGGCAGGTGAATGCGTGTGAAGCTGCTGTAGCGATAATATTCGCTACGGCAGCAATCACAAGATATCGCACCTGCGACGGGGGCGGGGACTATCGTTGCAGCGTCGGTAACACATTGTTACCGATGTTGCAGCATGCAAAGCCCGCCTAACTCCTGTCCAAGCCCTGATCTTACTCTCTCCACCCTTGGGGCGGCCGTAATCACAGTAACAAAATCCCACAGAAAAGACACGGACAAGGGAGAATGAAACCTTGTACACACTGCATTCAAACACAAAGTGGAGACATTATGTATACAGGGAAATAAAGAAATGGGTATGGAGTAAACTCACAACAGGGGAATGTTCACACCATGCAGAACTGCAACTGTAGTTCACTATGAACGGAATAACCATTGAGACCGGCATCACTGGAGCTAAGCTGAAGCTATCTTCGGCGATCTCCTACTACACTCCCCAGCCTTAAATAGGAAGAGACCAGCTGTGGATGGTAATTAGCAATTCGGCTCTCAGAAGAGTTGCACACTGCTCCAAAAAGAGGATTAACTCCTGCACAGCTTGGAGCAGTGAAACAACTCAGCTGATGCCCAGCAAAGCTAGCTGAGCACTTAAGACAGACCAGGTTGCCTGTCGGACTCTGCAATCTGAACAGAGTCCGACCTTAATGAAGTGATTTGCGTATGTGGAGCACCCCATGGGGCCTGAGGAGGTTACTCGTCGCCGGGCTGGTGAAGAATCAGGGGGGATGTCACGGGTGGCTTGTTTGGTTTCGTAACCCTGAGGTGTCCACAGAAAGGGGAGATGGGGATGGATGGGATGATTTTGTGATGCAACCTGTCAAAAGGCTGACACAGTGTTTACTCACTGTTCTTTAGGTTGCCCGGGAGGTACTGGTCAACACTGTAATGGGCCCTGGTCGATCCCGGATTCGTTGGAGGTCAGACCTGGTACAGTGGTCAGTGGGCCTTTCCTGCTTGTGCCTTTGGATATGGATCCTCGTGGCCTAAAGATACTTGGGGACCCCGGTTTTTGACTGGTTGTCTCCCGTCCCATATGCAGGTGCCGCGGGTCCGCGGTGGGGTTGGACTTGGATTTCGTCTCTGGTCCCTATGTAGCACTGTGCTCCGGGAACTTTGGTGGCCAGGGGGACGTACAGTCCCCCTGTCCTGCAGACTCTGGTGATCCAACCTAAAGTATAGTTCACCCTAGGGTTCTGCACCCTGTGCTGCGCTGGTCCCATGATAGCAATTAAGCTTTCCCCTCGGTCTGTCTTAACTGCTGTGTCCCACTAGAGACACCGGTAAACCCGTCTGCTCTCTCCCTCTCCAGCTGGAGAACTCCTAACTGTTGTGTCGGCTCCTAACTCCCCGTAGTGGCAGCTTGCAGCTCCTCCCCCGGGTCCCTATCACTAGTGGGTGGCAGCCCACGATGTTTGGTGACTGCCTTAAAACCTGACCCTAGCCCGTTCACATTAGGGAGGGCAACCTGGTTGTGTATTTGAATTTGTTTATGGTGGAACCGGTACCGACCTCCTCTGGATCCAGGATAAGTACCACACCTTAAGTGAGGTGCAGTGCCCTGTGGCGACTGAAGCCTCAGAGGCGCCACATATGCAGACCCGGACAGCGCATGACATTTGCAGCCTAAACTTTCCTGAATCAATGATTGTGTTACTGACCACTCTCAATTCATTTTATTTATTTAACATTTTCCTTTGGAGAAAAAAAAAGGTGAAAACGCAACATTAGAAAGGAAATGGTGAGTGGCTTAACTCTGGGTATCCAAATGCTTCATACCCAATCAACTGGGAATCATTTGCAGCAGTTTGCTTTATGCTATAGATGTATTACGGTATCAATAACTTAGACTCATCATTTGCTTTTTGCAATGGTAGCGCTTTGGGTCTTCCAGTCCTGATAATTAAACCTTCCAATCAACTTCCGTTTCCATTCCTATTTTTAACACCCCCCCCTTTGCACTTTCTGTTACTTCTCAATCCTATAAACACTACTTTGCGCCTTAGGGTACCGTCTCACTAAACGACGTACCAGCGATTCCGACCATGATATGACCTGGTCAGGATCGCTGGTGCGTCGCTACATGGTCGCTGGTGAGCTGTCAATCAGGCAGATCTCACCAGCGACCAGTGACTAGCCACCAGCCAGAAGCGACTCGTGAGAAACGATGCTGCGCTTGGTAACCAAGGTAAATATCGGGTAACCAAGCAAAGCGCTTCGCTTAGTTACCCGATGTGTACCTTGGCTACGTGTGCAGGGAGCAGGGAGCCAGCTTCTGACAGCTGCGGATGCTGGTAACCAAGGTAAATATCGGGTAACCAAGCAAAGCCTTTGCTTGGTTACCCGATGTGTACCTTGGTTACCAGCGTCCGCAGCTGTCAGAAGCCTGCTCCCTGCACATTCAGATCATTGCTCTCTCACTGTCAAACACAGCGATGTGTGCTTCACAGCGGGAGAGCAACGACCAAAAAATGAACCAGAGCAGTGTGTAATGAGCAGCGATTTCACAGCAGGGGCCAGATCGCTGCTCAGTTTCACACACAGCGAGATCGCTGATGAGGTCACTGGTACGTCACAAAACCTGTGACTCAGCAGCGATCTCGCTATGTGAGAAGTACCCCTTAGAATGGTCACGTCATTCCATGTTTGTTTTTTTACATTACTCCATGTCTTATAATTACAAATATTCAAATTTTTTCATTATCAAATAGGACGTGTCACTTGCCATAAATATGTAATTTTTAACCAGGTGTAAATGCCACTGATCTCATGAATCTGGAGATGTTTCTTTTGATTCTGCACTTCTCTACTACCAATATATGGCCCCATCTTTCCTGTATATAAAGCCACTCATTAGCCAAGTGGGTGTATTTCTTAAGAAGACTCCTCTAGAGAATACTTGAGGTCGACGCCCATTTGGCTAACAAGACTATCTGTATAATCTAAGAAAAAGACTGATGGCACATCCTATCTTTCTAATGTAAACATGAAACATAGTAACAAAAAGAAGACGGTTGCACTCTGAAGTGCTAAGATATGTGTAACAATGAATATGGGAATATTGGGTCATGCCTTCTTATTAAGCTCGCCAGCTCTTCAGCCTCAGGTGAGTTTAATTCTCCATTTGCAGGTTCCTGTCTGCCCATAAATTGTAAGTTTTTTAACCCAAAGAAAGACATTAGTTTGATAGGGATCTAACAAAAAGAGGTCGCCTTGCCGTTGGCTGTTGGGCTCACATAAATCTGGCCATTTTTGTGGGCTAAGTGTCTCAATTTTTGCATGTTTTCCATTGTAGTAATGCATGTCTATATTTCAATATTCTTTGTTCCACATATCTTTACACTGCAGTGAGCAACTGTTTCCTTTTTGTTACTATATTCCATGTTCAGTTTGTACCTGTTCACATTAGAAAGATGGGACGTACCATCATTCTTTTTCTTACATTTACAGGGTTACACCTTCTGATTGAGCACTCCTGCTCTTCATTCTTAGGCAATTTTAATTCTCCATTTGCAGGTCCCTGTCTGCCCATAAATTGTACGTTTTGTAACCTAAAGAGAGGCATTAGTTTGATACTGGCCCAACAAGAAGAGGACGCCTTGCCGCTGGCTGTTGGGATTATATAAAACTGGCCATTTTTGTGTTCTATGTATATCAATTTTTATATGTTTTCCACAGCAGTAATGCATGTCAAATCTATTTCCATATTCAGTGTCACACATCTTAGCACTACAGAGTGCAGCTGTCTCCTTTAAGACTATCTTTATATACAGGGAAGAGGGTGCCATATCTCAAGAACCAAAGGAAAACAGGGCTGGATTTAGGAAAACAGCGAAATTTAAACCAAGTAAATAAAATGACTTATGCCAAATGATAGATTCTCTTTAAATACAGTTTTTGCGGTTTTCACTTATGTGATACCCCCTTTAAAATGAATGCAAAAAAGGGCATAATGTACCTATATAAGAAAATAAAAGAAAGATAAAAGGCTGAAATGCCTTTTTTTTGCACTGTAGTATTTTTTTAAAATGCCGTTCAATACAATGCAACATCTCGGCACCACGGCCAACCCCCCCAAACACCCCCCCCCAATAATTAGTTGGGGTTTATACTTATTTGATTATTTGGGGATTCCAATGATAGTGTAGTATATACCAGACCCATGCAGCAATATAGGGGTTAATCAGAGATTAGGAATTTGTGTTGACGGTTTGTCAATGCATCTGAAGCAATAAAACCGCCCTGATTTATAGCTGCACAGACTCTGCAGCTACAAAGGCGCGCCATGCTTTTGACAGAATTCGTTTAATGCCTCTGATGTGCCTTATTTTCAAACGTGTTGATCTCCTGCCTATGTAATCGCCAAGCAGGCGGCATGGACGTCCCGCTGAGCGTACAGTGTGTATTGTAACAGCAGGCCTGCAGCACGGCCCTTTCTATCTGCTGGAGAGGAGCAAAGAGAATATATCACCTGCAGAGAGAAAGGAAGCGAGAAAGGTTATAGTGATGGACGAAAATAGGCACATAGAACCACGGAAGGAAACCATGCAACATAGCCGTATCGTCTGACCGGCATTGCACATACCGGCATGGCCCATTTAGTTACCTTCTGTGTATTGCTGGTGTTCTGTGGCAATATTAATTGGGTGTGTGGTGTGCGGGGGAGGACATATCATTGGTGCCAGAAGGACGGAGGTCCTCTATTGTGCCGCCCCCACGCCAGCCGTCGGGCTGCTCGGATCCAGATATACGGTATGGCTCGAGGGGTTCTTCCGGACCCGGGGGTCGCGCGGACACTTCGAATAAAAAGGGGACGTATGTTTACGGGATTTGCTGTAGTTAGTCTGTGAGGCCACCCACGGTGTGTGGTGAAGTGGGACACCACCGCTGCCATTGTGGGGCACCCGGGGGCAATGGCAGCTGGATGTTAACCCCTCCGTGGGTAGGGATGGTTGCCCCGGGGCCCAGTGTTGTGCGGGATTGCAGGGACCAGTAAACTTCCAGTTCGGTTGTCCTGGTGCTGGATGAGGTTGCACTGATGTGTGGAGTAGTTAGTTGTCGTGGTGCTGGATGAGGCCGCATAATGTGTGGAGTCAATAAACACAGAGTCCTTTTGGTAAACCAAAGTGTTGGTGGCCGGCCGCCGCGGCCAGGTGCATCTGGTACCACACCCGGGCTAGTGGTCGATGTCTCTTTCCTCTGCACGTTGTGTGTTGGACCTCCCGGTATGAAACACGGGAGTCTACTCCCGGTCCTTTCTATTGGGAGCCTTGCCCATTGACGCTGACCCTTGGGATCTACCAGGCCGCGGCGGATGCCCTATCCCTCTCGGTGGGTGGTTGTCTCTTTTCGGGGCTTAGGTTGGGACAGGACCTAAAATCCTGGCTTCAGGGTTCAAGTACCCCCTGTGTGCATGGTTTCCGGGTCGGTTCTCCGGTGTCGGTACCGGCGGGCTACAACCCTGCCCCGGTCCACCTCGGATCTCCGGCAGCCGTCTTCCCATCTCCTCCTGACACTGACCACTGTCTGCCACCTAGCCAGTATGCCGGGGCGCCAACCCCAACGCCTGTCAACTTGAACTTCCACTGACTGGTCTTAGCTTCAACTCACAACTCACTGTTTTTCCTGCCCCGGGTTCTCTAGACCCCTAGGTGGGCGTTCTCCATCCGCCTGGTCCCGCCCACTGGTGTGTCTGTCCTACTCTGAGGGGGGTGACTAGGGTTTCAGGTCGGCTGTATGTAACCCTGTGTGGGAAAGGTGTTATTTGGGGGTGTCACAAACCACCGGGGGGGGTCACTCAGAAATCCCCCGCGCTGGCTACCAGTACGTCACAATCGGGGGGTAACAAGTGGGGGTCACCCCTCCTTTATACCTCCCGACCGACAGACAGAGCACGTGACGCGCTCTCTAGCGCCCCTCTTATAGTCAGGCCAATTATGGAATTGCCCGACAATAAGCAAGGAGGCCGCTATACTACTTATGCCGATTATTGAAGGGTCCCCGGTGAGAGTAGGGTATATATTCCCCCGACCTCCGCGGGCGGAATATATAAAACCTCCCTGAATCTCACTGGCCTCCCCACAATAATCCTTGGCACAACTCGCTGCCACCAACCGATTTACGGTAACTATTAGCCGAACACACGGACGTGGGATTCAAGATCGAGATAACAGAACAGCCCAAGATTAATTATATAATTTAATCGCCTAAGGCACACTAGAAACTACAATATATACAATAGGGAATCTACAGAATATACAGTTATGTCAGAGTACAGTTACAATCAAAGCATGGGTTACAAACAGGCATACACAGTTCCAGCAGTTACCTTGTTGCGTCTGGCCACAGGGGGGCGCTGTAGACCAGGTTTCCAGGAACTCCCTCACAGGTCTTTCCCAACCAGGCCCCCGAGCAGAAGAACCCTGGAAAATGGCCGAAGTAGGGTTATCAACCTGGGCAATCCAGGTCCCCTCCTACCTTAGTGACCTCACAGGGAGCACTGCTCCACCCCTGGCTGGAGTTATGGACAAAATCCACAACATGGAATATGGCCATAACTTTGCCTGGGAGCGTCGTAGGCGGACGCCAATGCTCTCATTGTGACAGTTATGAATTTAGCTACAGAACGAGGGGACTCATGACCTGTCTGCCAGTTCCCCATTGGCTGATATCACGCCTGGGGCATTTCCCAATGTCCTGCTCCCATAAAAAGGGGGTGCCGGCATCGTCCACATGCGGAGACACCATTTTTATGGTTGCCATATTTATCGGAAATATGGCTTGCGAGATATGAACCATTTTTTACTGGAGTCGTTCTGTCTGGCTACTTCCAGAGCCTTGCTAATTAGATAGCAGCTCCTACTACAGGGTGACGGCAG
Organism: Anomaloglossus baeobatrachus; assembly: GCF_048569485.1. Lineage (NCBI taxonomy): Eukaryota > Metazoa > Chordata > Amphibia > Anura > Aromobatidae > Anomaloglossus > Anomaloglossus baeobatrachus. Next base: position 150,865,986 of record NC_134363.1, on the reverse strand, counting down.
GGAGTCATCCTGTGTCCATTGTCCTCACATCACCTAATTTCCATATCACAGGACATGGCCCTGGGGCCTTCACAGATGCTGGACATCTGAGGACAAGAAGGGGGGGGGGCACTGCCAGGGAGTGATGAGAGCGATTATGACTCCCAGTCATAATTCCTCTTCATATCCCAGGATTTGCCTCACACCTCCCCCCTTTTGAGGGCGCTAGGGGGCAGCACACTCCGGTGTTCCCCCGTGCGCCCGTCCGCGACCTCTCCTTGTCGGGACAGCCCGTCTGCGTTACCGTGGTCACGGCCCCTTTTGTGGCGAATGGTGAAGTTGTATTGCTGGAGCGCAAGGCTCCATCGCAACAATCGCCCATTCGTCCCAGAGACGGTGTGCAACCAGCTGAGGGGATTGTGGTCCGTCTCCACGATGAAGTGGCGCCCGTATAGATAGGGTTGCAGACGCTGCAGGGCCCACACTATGGCCAGGCACTCCTTCTCCATCGTGGAATAGGCAACTTCCCTTGGTAACAGCTTCCTGCTCAGGTACAAGACTGGGTGCTCTTGGCTCGCAGAGTCCACCTGGCTGAGCACCGCACCGAGGCCGAAGTCACTGGCGTCGGTCTGTACTACAAACGGCCGCGTGAAGTCGGCTGCCTGTAGCACGGGCGGGCTGGACAGGGCGTCCTTTAGGGCCCGGAAGGCTGTCTCGCAGTCCATTGTCCAATCGACTGCAGAGGGCAGCTTCTTCTTGGTGAGGTCCGTCAAGGGCTTTGCCAGGCTACTATAGCATGGAACAAACCTCCTATAGTACCCAGCGGTCCCCAAGAAGGACATCACCTGCTTCTTGGTCCTGGGGGTGGGCCAGGATGCGATGGCTTCCACTTTCTCAGGCTCGGGCTTCAGTGTTCTCCCACCTACCCGGTGACCGAGGTACTGGACCTCGCTCATGGCCAGCTGACACTTTCCCGGCTTGATGGTCAAACCTGCCCGGTGGATCCGCCTGAGCACCTGTGCTAGATGCTCTAGGTGGTCCTCCCAGGTGGGACTGAAGACGGCAATGTCATCCAGGTACGCGGCCGCGTACCCTTCAAGTCCCTTGAGCAGGGTGTTGACCATCCGCTGGAAAGTGGCAGGGGCATTCCTCATCCCGAATGGCATCACCGTGGACTCGTACAGCCCAAATGGGGTAATAAAGGCAGAGCGTTCCCTGGCCTTGCGAGTCAGGGGGATCTGCCAATATCCCCGGCTCAGATCCATGATGGTCAGGTACTGAGCCCCGGCCAACTGATCGAGCAGGTCATCGATGCGTGGCATTGGGTACGCATCGGCGACCGTGACCGCATTGAGCCCCCTGTAGTCCACGCAGAACCGAGTGGTTCGGTCCTTCTTAGGGACGAGGACTACAGGCGAGGCCCAAGCGCTGTTGGATGCCTGGATCACCCCCAGGTTCAGCATCTCGTCAATCTCCTGGCGCATGTGTTGCTGCACCTCCAGGGAGACCCGATATGCTGAACGCCGGATCGGGGGATGATCCCCAGTGTCCACGTGATGGACAGCCAAGTCAGTCCTTCCGGGCTGGTTGGTAAACAACCCCCGGAAGGGGTGTAGGGTGGCCCACAGCTGGGACCGTTGGTCCTCCAAGAGCTGGTGGCCAACCTCCACATCCTCAATGGATCCGCCTGCCCTAACCTGGGCTAGCATATCCAAGAGGGTTTCCGCTTCTCCCTCCTCGGGCAGGTTGCACACAGGGAGTGCACATGCCTCCCGCTCATGATGTGCCTTCATCATGTTCACATGGAAGGGCTTCCGCCTTCCACGGGCAGGGTCCAGGGTGACCAGGTACGTCACAGGGTTGAGCTGCTGGTACACGAGGTATGGGCCTTCCCAGGCTGCCTGAAGCTTGTCCTGTGGTACGGGGACCAGTACCCACACCTCTTGACCCACTTGGTAGGTCCTCTCACAAGCGTTCTGGTCGTACCAACGCTTCTGATCGGCCTGGGCTTGAGCCATATTGTCGTGTACCAGTTGCGTCAAGGCCTGCATTTTGTCCCGGAAGCGCATGACATACTCGATAACCGACACTCCAGGGGTGGCCAAATCCCCTTCCCAAGCCTCTTTCACCAGAGCCAGGGGGCCCCGCACACGTCGCCCGTACAGGAGCTCAAACGGTGAGAATCCTGTTGAGGCCTGTGGAACCTCCCGGTAAGCAAATAACAGGTGTGGGAGATACCGCTCCCAGTCACGCCCGTGGGAGTCGACCAACATCTTAAGCATCTGCTTTAAGGTGCCATTGAACCGCTCGCACAGGCCATTAGTCTGTGGATGGTACGGGCTGGCCACCAGATGTCGCACCTGGACTTGCTTACAGAGGGCCTCCATCAGCTGGGACATGAATTGGGTCCCCCGGTCAGTGAGCATTTCCTGGGGAAAACCCACTCGGGAGAAAATCTCCAGCAATGCGGTGGCCACCTTGTCAGCCCGAATGGACGACAAGGCCACTGCTTCTGGGTACCGGGTGGCATAGTCCACTACCGTCAGTATGAAGCGTTTCCCGGAGCTGCTGGGGATGGCCAGCGGGCCGACCAGATCCACAGCCACCCTCCTGAAAGGCTCATCGATGATTGGCAGAGATACCAGTGGGGCTTTGGGGTGTGGCCCCGCCTTCCCCACTCTCTGACAGGTTTCACACGAACGGCAGTAGGCAGCCACATCGGCCCCCATTTTTGGCCAGTAGAAATGCTGGTTTAACCTGGCCTTGGTCTTAGCGATCCCTAGGTGTCCGGCCATCGGAATCTCATGTGCGATCCGCAACAACTCCGTCCGGAACGGATAGGGTACCACTAACTGTCGGTCCCTGGGCCACGCCTCCGGTGAACCCTGCTGGACCGTGGCCCGGTACAGCCGTCCTTGGTCCCAGACCACTCGCTCCGGGTCCGAGTCCGAGGGAGGCTGTGCCGCCTGCTCCTTAAGAGCTTTCAGGCTGTCGTCAGCTTCTAACGCTGCCTGAAACCCCTGACTAGATGTGGCCAGAATCGACGAGACTGTCACATCTTCGGTCAGTACCCCGGGACCTGTGTCCTGGCCTCCACCTGACTCGGCTGCCACTTGGTCAGAAGGGGAAGAGCTATCGGACCTCCGGGAGGCCCCTTGGCTTCCAGCACTCCCACTGCGGGTGACAGCGGCCACAGCCGCTGCGACCGTGGGTCGTGCCTGCTCCTCCTCCGTTCCTGACCAAGTCGCCGGTTCAGGCAGACCTACCTGGCTTCCTGACACCCCGGTTGTGGGGGAACCATGCACCGAGATCTTACCTGGGAGCACTTCCGCTCCTGGACCGGCCCCAATCTCACCTGCCTGTTCCCCTCCTGCAGCAACAGAACCCCGCTGTGAAATCTCTGGGGACCCCACATTTGCTGTGGTAGCCCCCACCCCACACACTGGTCCTCCCCCTGCAGCACCCTGCTCTCTGCTTATCCCTGCAGAGGGCAACAGATCCCAGCTCACAGGCTGGTTACTTGTAGAGGCATTGTCACACCTTTCTCTGACCCCCTCCCCTGTCACAGCTGCAGCTGTGTGTGTGTCTATGGTGTCTATGCAAGCAGAAATATCAGAGTTCACTCCCTCCTCCCTTACATCATTCATAGATAACACATTAACATTGTCAGGAGTCATTTCAGCACTGGCTGAAGGTTCAGCCTTTCGGGCGGGGCCAAACTGGGAGGTTATTTGCCCCAAATCTGTCCCAAGTAGCACGTTTGCAGGGATCCGATCAGTTACCCCCACCTCCCTCACCCCTCGCCCTGCGCCCCAGTCCACATAAATGTCAGCAACAGGCAGCGCCGGGTCAGTGCCTCCAATCCCGGAGACAGCGAGGGTTTTTCCAGGGATCAAGTCTTGGGGGGACACCATCTCAGGCCGCACCAGAGTCACCTCCGAGGCGCTGTCTCGCAGTCCTATGGTCACAGACCGGCCGACGGTGACAGGTTGGAAGCTGTCCAGGGACCTACCACCACCCCCACCCACACAATACACCTTGGGCGGCCCTTGGGACGGGGACGGAGCCGGGGCCTTGGGACGCTGAGGGCACATGGCCTTGAAGTGTCCAGGTAGGTTGCACTGGTGGCACCGTCTTGGTTCCGCCACGGGCCTGGAGAGGGGAGTTGAGGGGGACACCCCCTGCAGTCTAGGGGCAGGTGGGGCAGTCGCAGAATTCATCTTACCCCCTCTCCAGGTGCTGCTGGTGGCCGCTCTCCTGGCCTCAGGGGCCCGGTTGTTGGTGTAGTCATCGGCAAGGGCAGCTGTAGCCGTGGACCCCTTTGGCTTCTGGTCTCGGATGAACTGGCGGAGATCCTCAGGGCAGTTCCACAAGAGTTGCTCCGTGATGAACAAGTCCAGGATCTCCGGTCCGGTGGAAAGCTGCAGGCCTTGGGTCCAGTGGTCGGCAGCTCGGGCAAGTGCCCGCCGGTGGTCAGCCCAGGAGTCCTTTGGTCCCTTCTGTAGGCTCCGGAACTTCTTGCGGTAGGACTCTGGAGTGAGGTTGTACTGTTGGATCAGGGCCCGCTTGATGGTGTCGTAGCCCTGATCTGCCTCAGCAGGCAAGTCCCCAAGGACATCCAGGGCCTTACCCCTTAAACGGGGGGTCAGGTATTTGGCCCACTGGTCCTTGTCCAGATGGTGCTGCAAGCAAGTCCGTTCAAAAGCAGTCAAGAAAGAGTCCAAGTCTCCATCCTTCTCCAGCACTGGGAAGTCCTCAACACGGACCTTTGGAAGTTTGGTGTCTCGAAGGTCACATGTGGCTGATGAGGGCCGGAGCTGAGCTAGCTGCAGCTGGTAGTCACGGTCTGCCTGTCGCTCTCGCTCTTCACGCGCTGCCTGCCGCTCTCGCTCCGCAGCCTCACGCTCTGCGTGCCGCTCTGCCCTGCGCTCTGCCAGGAGTTCCTTGTAGCCCTTCTGGTCTCCAGCCTGGAGAAGGGCCATAGCCATTTGAAGAAGGCTATCCGAGCCTCCCAGGCTCGGTGGAATGGCACGTGGTGATCTGCGGCACGCTGCAGAGCTAGGCGATTCACTGTCCCTTTCAGAGCGGAGGGCTGGCATCTGGCTCGTTGAGGAACCTTGGGTGAGCTCCTCCTCATCTTGTCCAGCAGTGCCAGGTTGCGCAATGTCCTCGGCAGAACGGTTTTCTGGCGTCGAGCTCCTGGAGGACTCGTGGGCAACCTCCTCATTGCTGTCCACAGCACCGTCCTCCCTCTCTTCGGCTCCTGCCTTAGCATTGGCCAGTTGCATAGCTCTGCTCCTGGTGCCATCAGCCATTCTTGCAGACTTTTGGTCACTGACACAGAACTGACACCTGATGCCTCCACACACCTTACAGTATCTGCACTCTGACACTCTAGTGTTGAGCTAGTCTGAAGACCCCAGCAGCCACAGCTGCTGCAGGCAGTCTTTAGTGTCTGGGAGTATGGGTCTCACACTCACACACACTATTATCTCGATCCCACCGCTATGCCACCAATATGTCACAAACCACCGGGGGGGTCACTCAGAAATCCCCCGCGCTGGCTACCAGTACGTCACAATCGGGGGGTAACAAGTGGGGGTCACCCCTCCTTTATACCTCCCGACCGACAGACAGAGCACGTGACGCGCTCTCTAGCGCCCCTCTTATAGTCAGGCCAATTATGGAATTGCCCGACAATAAGCAAGGAGGCCGCTATACTACTTATGCCGATTATTGAAGGGTCCCCGGTGAGAGTAGGGTATATATTCCCCCGACCTCCGCGGGCGGAATATATAAAACCTCCCTGAATCTCACTGGCCTCCCCACAATAATCCTTGGCACAACTCGCTGCCACCAACCGATTTACGGTAACTATTAGCCGAACACACGGACGTGGGATTCAAGATCGAGATAACAGAACAGCCCAAGATTAATTATATAATTTAATCGCCTAAGGCACACTAGAAACTACAATATATACAATAGGGAATCTACAGAATATACAGTTATGTCAGAGTACAGTTACAATCAAAGCATGGGTTACAAACAGGCATACACAGTTCCAGCAGTTACCTTGTTGCGTCTGGCCACAGGGGGGCGCTGTAGACCAGGTTTCCAGGAACTCCCTCACAGGTCTTTCCCAACCAGGCCCCCGAGCAGAAGAACCCTGGAAAATGGCCGAAGTAGGGTTATCAACCTGGGCAATCCAGGTCCCCTCCTACCTTAGTGACCTCACAGGGAGCACTGCTCCACCCCTGGCTGGAGTTATGGACAAAATCCACAACATGGAATATGGCCATAACTTTGCCTGGGAGCGTCGTAGGCGGACGCCAATGCTCTCATTGTGACAGTTATGAATTTAGCTACAGAACGAGGGGACTCATGACCTGTCTGCCAGTTCCCCATTGGCTGATATCACGCCTGGGGCATTTCCCAATGTCCTGCTCCCATAAAAAGGGGGTGCCGGCATCGTCCACATGCGGAGACACCATTTTTATGGTTGCCATATTTATCGGAAATATGGCTTGCGAGATATGAACCATTTTTTACTGGAGTCGTTCTGTCTGGCTACTTCCAGAGCCTTGCTAATTAGATAGCAGCTCCTACTACAGGGTGACGGCAGGGAGTCATCCTGTGTCCATTGTCCTCACATCACCTAATTTCCATATCACAGGACATGGCCCTGGGGCCTTCACAGATGCTGGACATCTGAGGACAAGAAGGGGGGGGGGGCACTGCCAGGGAGTGATGAGAGCGATTATGACTCCCAGTCATAATTCCTCTTCATATCCCAGGATTTGCCTCACAGGGGGCCTATGTGTGACTACCTGATGTGTCAGGGCGTCACATTTCCCCTTGGTTTAATACAGACCGTCCGTGGGCTGTCCGACCACCAACGTTTATTTTAACCAGAACTACCTGATGTGTCAGAGCATCACACTATCACCTCCAAACCTCTACTATCACACCGGGGACGAGAGGACCCCCAATGAGCGATGCAACACAGAGGCTACACCAATACAATGGATGGTCCTGGTGCTAGGGAGAGTGGATCAAGGTCACCTCCAAACACTCACCTGAGGCTGATCCCTGCACGCCCTAACGTCCTTAGATGGGTCCCCCCCCCTTACTTGTACACCGTCTCATGCCTTGAACTCACCATGACTAGTGAAGGCCAGTAAGATGCTAGACTCGCCACTACAATAAAACAAGACAAAAAAGTAAGACAAACAGGGGAAAGATGCAACAGATAGTTCTGGAAGCTTCTCAACTGCAACAAATAAACACCTCAGCTTCTCCATTGCCTGGCTTCTTCAAAGTAGTCATTTATAGAATGAGCTATAGCCGGCATAGGAGAGAGTGAGGAGTGAGTATATAGCGAGAAGGCGTGGCTGCAGCTGAGGTTAACAGCTACAAGTCCACCTCAGCAGGATAGAGAAGAGACCTTACCTCTTCAGCATTTCATGGAACTAGCTCATACTCAAGATAAGCGATGAGCAGATTCTAAAACGGATCTGCGATCAACCAAAGTCTCAGACGTTCTGATCCCTGATCCACCGAGATCTCAGCAGAGTGCGACACACTTGTGACATGTACTTAAAGGTTTGCATTATTAATTAGTGTACAAAGGGCTCATATACTGCTCTTGCAGAGGGCTGAGCTGCAATAATCTTATATATGTGCCGCTGCTATGTGTTGTGTAATGCCCATGTCTGACCATACAGGGATATGGTCTGATCATACCAATAATCATACCAAATAATTCTTTCTGTGAGGTAAAACATTTTTTAAATACGGTCAGGGAAATGTTTTACCTCACAAGAAGAATCAGATGTGATTCCGTGCAATCATGTTCCTTTACTTCCTCCCCTGCCCAGGAGATGTGGTATGATCAAACTATGTCCCTGTTCGGTCAGACACGGCCATTACACAGTACACAGCAGGGACACATATATAACATTATCTCAGCATAGGAACATTTTTTTTAAACACATCCAAATGTGGAAATTATTATTATTCCAAGATCTAATGATTAAAATTAACTTTGTTCTTGGGAAATCCCCTTTAAGTCATTTTATAAATTGGGCATAAGGGCAATTGAAAAGGTCATAATGATTGACATCCAGCCTATTTTCCCTTGTGGCAAACATTGATGGATGATATGCCGAAGTTTGTAGCAGATCCTATTAAAATTGGCATCAAGCCCTTCCTAGGCAGAAGAATACACTATAGATTGCTGTTGATGGATCTAATTAGTGTAATCAGATTTGCTAGTGAGCTAAAGCTTATAAGGGTAATCTCTTCAGGAATCAGGATCATGATCAGGACATTCATACTTATAAGGGTAGGTTCACACTCCAGTATAGAAAAATCGGTCCGATTTCATCCAGAAAAGTGGGGCGTTTTGTTTTTTTTTTCACTCATCATCCTTGTGCAATCCGTTTTTTTTACTCAGCAGCCAGTAATTATTCACAGGACCGTTTCCTATGCTACAGAATTGTTATGTATACCATACTGTAGCATCTGTTTGTTTGTTTTGCTCCCATAGACTTCAATGGGAAAATCTCATCCGATTTCAGAGTCAAATCAAGTTTTTCTGTTAGTGAAATAAATCGGTCATCTTCACTCAGTATTGCACTGGAGTCTTTGGGACCTACAGAGGAAATTGACTCTAGGGGCCCATCCTACAGCTACATGTTAGCCGTTATCCCTGTTATAGTGGAGCAATGACTGTAAAACACAGGCGTCTCCTGAAACATCTACTGTGCATACACTATAACTGGGATGTACAATTATGGTAGTTTGCATTAAAGGGGTTCTTTGGTGAAAACAAGGGGTCCACTAAGGACCCAGGGCCCACCAGGAGATTCTCCGGCGCACCGGTTGGCCAGTCCGACCCTGTCTTCACAGCCTCATTGAATAACATGGGTCTATCCCATAAAAAAATCAGACAGCACACATTCGATTTATACATTCTTGTGCACAAGCAATAAAGGGAACCATTCCAATAATAATATTATATTGGAAAATTGCTTGACAATTCCCTCAAAACATGAGGGAGTTATATAATAGAGCAGGAATATGGATCTGGAGACATCAAAGGCAGATCCTGCATTGCGGCAGCCAGAAAATGCCAAGGAACGAGATGATCTGTGTATGTGGAAGGAAGCATCTGATGGCTGGGTGATAACATTCCTGTGCAGAGCGACATGAAGGTCAACGAGGCCTCGATCATGGCTCAGACAGGTAACACTGGAGCCTGTGCTCACAGCCTGCAGCTCTTTTAATCAGATCCTTATTACAGCACAAGACAAGCAGCAACACATATATAGAAACAGAATGAAGAACCAATGCCCAAAACCACGTCCCTGCGATGCAAGCACAAGGCATTTGATTGTATTCAGTTATAGGCTTCGTGTATATAGCGCCATGCCAAATATCATCACCACCACCACCACTGCCAACTTGCTTCATGTTGCAGGAATGTCCTTTATTGGATGAGTAGACTCAGTGTAATATATGACTCCTAATTGCAGCAGTTATATGGGATTTTTTTGCTTTGCCGCCATACTTTAGGCACTAAATGGCTTCAAATGCGGGATGTGGTAGAGCACATAGCAATCCTAGAAGTTGTCAAGGACTATGATTAAACGCTGGAGAGGGGATCCTGTACAAATTCTCATTAAAATAGGGTTTGCCCACTCTATTAAGGGGTCTTCTAGACGTCACAGGGTATGGGCACATTACATGTTAAATATGTTTTATTCTTCCTTCACACGTACGTGTTTCCGGTACATGTGGTATCCATTTTCACACTTACCAGAGACACGGACAAATGTAGACCCATTAAAATCAATGGGTTTGCACACATGTCCATGTTTTCACACAGACCATGTGGAGCACATGCATGTCCATGTGCTCCACATGGCGACATGTCCGTTTTCTGCTGGTAGCACGGGTGTCATATGGACCGCACACTGATGTTATCCGTGTGACATCAGTGTGACCGGTACAGGTCACATAAAAATAAAGAATTGTTATACTTACCTGTCTCCGGTGCTGCTGTTACTTCCAGGCCCGCTCATTATGCTCATGAATATTCACTGCACTCACCGTAGACCCGGAAGTAACAGCAGCGCTGGAGACAAGTAAGTATACCAGCCTATGCTGTCCGTGTGCTATCCGGATGTCACACGGATAGCACAAGGACAGCACACCTAACACACCCACACGCACACACACACGCGCCTTCACCACGGACCATGAAACACGTGTGTGTTTTACGTGGATGTGTAAAAGAGGTCTAAGGTGGGAAAAATCAAAGTGTTCACCCTTTGGCTATTCCTTTTGTTTTACATACTTATATAGCACCCCTGTTCATTTATTTATTATGTGCTGCACATTTTGATTATTAGTTGTTTATTACGCTTTTGATACTGCGGTATTTCTCTTTGTGGCGTGGCATGCTTTAAATAAAGCTGCTTTCGTTTTGATACTTCCTGGTATTTGACTTTAACAAAAGTTTATTGATATACTTAGATGCAGATTATACGTGATTTTTATGTGTTTCCGCCGTGAAAAGAAACGCTTTACAAACGTATGTGCGTTTTTTTACCTGCTGATTTTCCGCATCTAATGCAAGTCTATGAGGAAAATCTGCATAGAAACCTCAGCGTCCCCACAAGAGAAAAGGACATGCTGTGGATTTGAGGCAAGCATTGCAGGTCTGTTTACGCTAAGTAACAAAGAAGCTCAGTGGGACGGAGATTTCTATAAATCCATCCACTTTGCTAGAACTGTAAGACGCTGCGTTTTTAGCTCATCAAAAAATACCCAGCATCAAAAATTCACCAAAAACCTCATTATGGGAATGTAGTGAGTACACTGTTACATCAGTATGCGGAAACGTTAGGCCACGTGCACATGAATATTTGGTGAGTTTTTTACCTCAGTATTTGTAAACCAATACAAGGAGTGGAACAAACAGAGGAAAATTATAATAGAAACACAGGAACAACAACTCAACTGCATGCTTTACCCACGTCTAGTTTTGGCTACAAATACTGAGGTAAAAAACTCTCCAAATACTGAGGTAAAAAACCTCTCCAAATACTGAGGTAAAAAACCTCTCCAAATACTGAGGTAAAAATTCACCAAATTCTGAGGTAAAAGCTCACCAAATACTGAGGTACAAAACTCACCAAATACTGAGGTAAAAACTCACCAAATACTGAGGTACAAAACTCATCAAATACTGAGGTACAAAACTCACCAAATACTGAGGAATAAACTGATCAAATACTGAGGTAAAACTCACCAAATACTGAGGTAAAAGCTCACCAAATACTGAGGTACAAAACTCACCAAATACTGAGGTAAAACCTCACCAAATACTGAGGTACAAAACTCATCAAATACTGAGGTACAAAACTCACCAAATACTGAGGTAAAAACTCACCAAATACTGAGGTACAAAACTCACCAAATACTGAGGTAAAAACTCACCAAATACTGAGGTACAAAACTCATGAAATACTGAGGTAAAAACTCATCAAATACTGAGGTACAAAACTCACCAAATACTGAGGTAAAAACTCACCAAATACTGAGGAATAAACTGATCAAATACTGAGGTAAAAACTTACCAAATACTGAGGTAAAACTCACCAAATACTGAGGTAAAAGCTCACCAAATACTGAGGTACAAAACTCACCAAATACTGAGGAAAAACCTCACCAAATACTGAGGTAAAAACTCATCAAATACTGAGGTAAAAACTCATCAAATACTGAGGTACAAAACTCACCAAATACTGAGGTAAAAACTCACGAAATACTGAGGAAAAAACTGATCAAATACGGAGGTAAAAACTTACCAAATACTGAGGTAAAACTCACCAAATACTGAGGTAAAAGCTCACCAAATACTGAGGTAAAACTCACCAAATACTGAGGTAAAAGCTCACCAAATACTGGAGGTACAAAATTCACCAAGTACTGAGGTAAAAAAAAATCACCAAATACTGAGGTACAAAACTCACCAAATTTTTTAAATATGAAAAAATAAAGAAAAACACCCCTCTTTTGCTTCATTGAAAATAAAACAGTTACCTCCCCCCAACATATTTGGTATCGCCATGTTCAGAAATGGCAGATCTATTAAAATATAAAATAAATTAATCTGATCGGTAAAGGGTGTAGTGAGAAAAAAAATTAAATGTCAGAATTACATTTTTTGGGTTGCCGCAACACTGTAATATAATGCAATAACAGGAGATCAAAACATTGAATCTACCCAAAAATGGTATAAGTAACAACTCGGTGGGGGTCTCCACATATCCAGCAATTACCACCTATCCTGTGTAGGATCAGATCACCATTTTAATTTGAATCCTCTGGGGCCCAGTGTAAAATTAGTAATAAGATACTGGCCAAGTGCCCTTTAAAAGACTTCAAATATGACCAGGAGCCATGTCCCCTGGAGGGATTCATACCATTTCTAACTATTGGGTGTCTATGGCGCTCTTCTATCACCTCCTCTCATGTTCCTGCTGGAGAATGTGACCGTCTGACTATGTGACATTCCCTACATTCTTATTTTCTTATTTGTACAGGACTGCAGACTTCTCTGATTATGTCCTCAGATAAGGTAGAACACGCAACAAATTATTAACTTGTACAAAATACTTTGCTAACACCTATTTTACCGTCATCCTGTCACGCAGTGGCGTAACTAGAGTTCGATGGGCCCTAGTGCAAAATTTGGACCTGGCCCTCCTTATGTTCGTTAGATGTATGTATCCATTTACCATTCTAAATTCTATAAAGACATACGAGTTGCCCCCCCCCCCATTATGTAGAAATACCCCCCACCCTGTTCTAATGTCTCCCAGCCTGGTAAGTATGTCCCCCATCCTGATATATATATCCCCCATCCTAGTATATACAGTAAGTTCCCCATTCTAGCCCAAATCCTGGTGTATAAATAACCCCATCTTGGGAAAAAATGTTCACATCCTGGTATATATGTCACCATTCTGGTATATATGTCACCATTATGGGCCCCTCCTGGTATATACTGTCCCCCTCCTGGTATCTAATATTTTCCTTCTGGGGCCCTCCTGGTATATACACTGTCCCCCTCCTGGTATCTACTATCCTCCTTCTGGGGCCCTCCTGGTATATACTGTCCCCCTGCTGGGCTTCTCCTGGTATATATGTCTCCATCCTGGGCCCTTCCTGGTATATATGTCACCATCCTGGTATATATGTCCCCATCATGGGCCCCTCCTGGTATCTACTGTCCCCCTCCTGGTATCTACTGCCCCCCTCCTGGTCTATAATGTCCCCTGTTGGGCCCCTCCTGGTATACAGTTAGGTCCAGAAATATTTGGACAGTGACACAAGTTTTGTTATTTTAGCTGTTTACAAAAACATGTTCAGAAATACAATTATATATATAATATGGGCTGAAAGTGCACACTCCCAGCTGCAATATGAGAGTTTTCACATCCAAATCGGAGAAAGGGTTTAGGAATCATAGCTCTGTAATGCATAGCCTCCTCTTTTTCAAGGGACCAAAAGTAATTGGACAAGGGACTCTAAGGGCTGCAATTAACTCTGAAGGCGTCTCCCTCGTTAACCTGTAATCAATGAAGTAGTTAAAAGGTCTGGGGTTGATTACAGGTGTGTAGTTTTGCATTTGGAAGCTGTTGCTGTGACCAGACAACATGCAGTCTAAGGAACTCTCAATTGAGGTGAAGCAGAACATCCTGAGGCTGAAAAAAAAGAAAAAATCCATCAGAGAGATAGCAGACATGCTTGGAGTAGCAAAATCAACAGTCGGGTACATTCTGAGAAAAAAGGAATTGACTGGTGAGCTTGGGAACTCAAAAAGGCCTGGGCCTCATGAAGCCAGCTCAGTTCTGGAAAAGTATTCTATGGACAGATGAGACCAAGATCAACCTGTACCAGAATGATGGGAAGAAAAAAGTTTGGAGAAGAAAGGGAACGGCACATGATCCAAGGCACACCACATCCTCTGTAAAACATGGTGGAGGCAACGTGATGGCATGGGCATGCTTGGCTTTCAATGGCACTGGGTCACTTGTGTTTATTGATGACATAACAGCAGACAAGAGTAGCCGGATGAATTCTGAAGTGTACCGGGATATACTTTCAGCCCAGATTCAGCCAAATGCCGCAAAGTTGATCGGACGGCGCTTCATAGAACAGATGGACAATGACCCCAAACATACAGCCAAAGCTACCCAGGAGTTCATGAGTGCAAAAAAGTGGAACATTCTGCAATGGCCAAGTCAATCACCAGATCTTAACCCAATTGAGCATGCATTTCACTTGCTCAAATCCAGACTTAAGACGGAAAGACCCACAAACAAGCAAGACCTGAAGGCTGCGGCTGTAAAGGCCTGGCAAAGCATTAAGAAGGAGGAAACCCAGCGTTTGGTGATGTCCATGGGTTCCAGACTTAAGGCAGTGATTGCCTCCAAAGGATACGCAACAAAATATTGAAATTAAAAATATTTTGTTTGGGTTTGGTTTATTTGTCCAATTACTTTTGACCTCCTAAAATGTGGAGTGTTTGTAAAGAAATGTGCACAATTCCTACAATTTCTATCAGATATTTTTGTTCAAACCTTCAAATGAAACGTTACAATCTGCACTTGAATTCTGTTGTAGAGGTTTCATTTCAAATCCAATGTGGTGGCATGCAGAGCCCAACTCGCGAAAATTGTGTCACTGTCCAAATATTTCTGGACCTAACTGTATGTCTCCATTCTGTCTAATGCAAAAAACAACAACATTGTATTCACTGTCCCTGGCTCCCATGTCGCACAGCGTCCTCCTGTGTAGCCGCGCAGAGTCGCCGGCAGCTTTTATCCGTGTCGGTGCTATTGCAACGCATGACGTCATTACCATGCACTGCCTCAGTCACTGGGACACAGATGAAAGCTGCAGGCTTCTGTTTAGCCAGCAGCGTGTATCGCAGTACAGGGGCCCGTTGGGTCTCTGTACCTCGATGCATTTCAGCTGGATGTGCAGCCTCCAATGCACAGCCAACTGAAGCACCTTTTCTAAAAATAAAATCGCATTGGGCTATCCTCTGTTGTTCCTCTTGGTAATAGGTGAATAACTTGACAGCTGCATGTTATTATTCCTCTTGGCAATGGTATGTGTCCTTATCAGCACTGTCTGAATAATGACAGAATCCTCTACTGACATGGGTAATGGTAACACCACTCTACATATACCAGGGCTTCAGAGGGAAGAGGCTCCCTGGATCTCTATCAATGCTTAGGGGATGATTCTATATATTTAAAGAGGGTTGTACCCTCTTAAACTGTGATATTAATTGCAGAGATCGTAAAAAATTAACAAAATTTGCCATATACATGCAGTTAAAAAAATGATCCAGCGAAGAGTTATGATATTTAATTACATAATATGGTGCCACCTGGTGTTCAGTGTGTGTATAACAATATGTGAGGGTGAATAAGAAGCAGCCACATTTCCAGTTACCAACAGATAAGGGAGACTAATTCCGTCCAGCCTCTGGCTTTACAGATTGGCAGCAGCATCAAGGGTGGCACGCGGTAGAAGAGACACTTTAAAGTAACTCAAAGCAAGTTTTAAAGTGAACCTGATAGTTCAATAAAGGGAATCTTTCAGCAGGTTTTTTGCAGCATGATGTAGGAAAAGAGATGCTGATTCCAGCGATGTGTCACTTAGTTTACTGGGTGCAGCAGTTGTATATAGATGTAGAATGTAGCAAAGCTCACCACAGCTCTGTCTATTCATAGTGAGCTGCTTATCACAGGAAGGGGCGTGGTCAGACCAGGGCTCACATGCCATGTAGTCCAAGCAGTGATAATCACCTCGTGATAAAACATTCATTGCATAGAAACAATAGCACACAGCCTAATAAGTGACATGTACCTGAATTTAGCGTTTTATCCCCTACATTTGCTGTCCTCAGATTACATAGCAAGAACCTGCTGACAGATTTTCTTTAATTCTGCCTGAACAACAATAGCATGAATCAAAGATAGGCTCTGTGGCAGCCATGTACTGTACTGTATGTCACGATGACTATGGGATAGCGGGATACCTCGACTCCTAGGTTCTATCCATAACCTCAGGGATACTCCTGATGGTGGAGAGGCCTGAGTCTCTCCCGATCAGTCCTGATATGATTCCCCCTCCCCTCAGAGAGGGGCAGGACAGGAGTGTCATGAAACCGGCAGAAAAAGACAGACAGGGGAAAACCACACAGCACACACACAAAGGTAAAGACAATAAGAGTTTCAGGAGGAAAAACAAGAGCAAGAAGGAAGCTAGAAAACAACAGGGGCAAACGCCACAACCACACCAAGCAATGAGCACAACTTTCACCAGAAAGTCTGGAACACTACATCTCACAGATCAACATAGAATAAACTATAGCTGGCATGGGTGGAAGGTTTCAACCAGTATAAATAGAAGAGGAGCAGATATGATAGATCTTCCCACAACATGTGATCAAAGAAGCAAGCAGACAAGTAGAGATTAATTCTTACTAGCCTGCCTATGAATCAGCACACAGCAGATCGAGGCCCATGTCTGCATGTCTTGATCCCAGACACTAGACAAACCATCGGGTGGCGTGTTGGAATCTGTATCGGCGCCCAATGCCGCCATGACAGTCGGTGAAGTTTGTGCAAATCTCCATGTGACACTGTATGTTTCACTCCGAAAAACATACGTTGAATTGGCAAGCATAGTGCAGAGTGATTAGGGGACTAGTCCATGGCAGGGGAGACCTGTCAGTCAAGGGGAATGAGGTGGGGAGTAGTCACCTGGGACCTGCCTCTTGGACTAGTCATCCTAGTCACATCATCTCAGATGCTGCTTCAGTGTGTTTTCTTTGAAATGCAGCAGTGTTTGAGCATGAAACATACAGCACCCGGCTGCAGTAATGGAATCAGACTCCGATGCATGATGCCTGGGGTTCAGACAGCATGAATCTAATGATAGGTTGCCTTTAAAACGAATATTAACTGCTATACAGTGTGAAGAAAAGATTAATGGAATATCTATTGCAGCTTTTATTCTAATTTTTATTGAGTAGGTCTCAAACTCAGGATGTGGAATATGGAAAGCAGAAACCCCACCAGTGAGCCACAGGTGATAATATTTTGCTCCCTTGATATTTTAATACAAGATTATTCTTCTCCACAAACGTTTGGTATATGCTAGAATGTCGCGCCCCTGAAGCCATCAGGAGCTACAAGGTACTGAATCCTGCTAATGATGCAGGGCCTACCACCAGGGACCCAGAAGACCAGTGTCGGTAACAGCAAAACACAATTTAATCCCTGTTTTTCCCCATTCCTAAAGACTGGTGACAGACTAGGGTTGGACCCAACGGATAGCCACCTAGGGGTCGAGCCGATCCAGTCCACTAGACGACAACCAGGTGGGAGGGGTCAGACAGTAAGTCAGTGACAGTGACTCGGAGTCAGTGATGGGAAGTGAGAGGAGTTGGACATGCTGCTCTGACAGGAGAGTATAACGGTGACCTGAGGGCCCAGGTATGTGGTTGCCGGTGGAGTACTCCCGAAACCATAGCACCAACTGGGTACAGAATCCTAGGTCAGGCAAACGCTCCAGGCAGACCTGATAAAATCTGCACAGTGAGGGGACCATCCAGGACCTCACTGACCGTAAAGTTCATAACACAGTAGCAACAGGAGAACCGGGGAACAGGACCAGAGAAACCGACCCCTCAGGGTTCAAGCTACCTGTTATACGGACTAAGACTGAGAGACTACTAGGAAGGGACCCCCAGACGCTCCAAGCCACGGGGACCCACCAATCATAGACAGGTGCAGTGGAAAGAAGCCACCAGGTCATTGAACCGGCACTGGGACTAAGGGGACCAGCGGTCAGAACCAGCATTCCTCAGGTTACCAGTCATAACAATGCTGTGAGTAAAGAAACCAGTTACACTGCAATCCCTTGTGTGGCCTACCTTCTTTCCGTGCCCAACATCACCTATCCTCTGGGGTCTGGCCCTACTTGCGGAGGGCCCAACATCCAGGCTGCCCCCAACACCAGCCTCAATAGAGAGAACTGTGCAGCGGCGGCTCCACTAAATAGCCGCAACCCGCAAGTGGCGTCCCGACAAAAAAACTTTAATTTCATCTCCCCTGTAAATATTCCCCCGTTTAAAAGCGACCTCCAGGGTCACGGAACCGGGCAACGGCCACCCAGTGATATCTGCCCAGCAATACACCGCCCCGGACCGAGTACCCCATAGCCCTGGGGTGTCACAAGTACTTAAGTAAAATGGAAAATAAAGTAAATCATTTTTGTTGTGACCATTTCTGCAATTCGGCTAATGAGGTTCTAGAAAAACTGAAACATCCTATAAATTTGTATCTGATGTAGTTGCTGATAAGATTACAAACTATGATACAACAATACACTATATTTGCACTTACTTTGCTCTCGAGAATCGTGGATTTTTCTTGTGTTGTCTGTTTTTTTCTTTTTTTTTGTACATGATTGGATATTGTATTGATTGTTGTATTGTTTTCACACTTTTATTGTGCATTTATTTCTCAATTCCCATTGGGGT
The DNA here is from genome assembly GCF_048569485.1 of Anomaloglossus baeobatrachus. Taxonomy (NCBI): domain Eukaryota; kingdom Metazoa; phylum Chordata; class Amphibia; order Anura; family Aromobatidae; genus Anomaloglossus; species Anomaloglossus baeobatrachus. The sequence continues at coordinate 150,847,364 of NC_134363.1, read as the reverse complement.
ACATTTACAGGTTGCTGATTTGTAGCAGAAATTTTTGCAACAATGTGCTGTATGTGCTTTCCGCAAAACGAATCCAATCATAAAATGTAAGTTACAGAATCCGAACAACAAATCGGCTACGTGTGAATAAATCCTAATTTTCTTATCATCACCCCACCCTTACATTATTGTCCCTTTTGTTATAGAATAAATAGTTTATATTTTTCAACCTTGACGACAGCATCAACAAGAAATCTGCTGACTGTTTTTTTTCCTTTAGAGGCTTAGTTACAGTCCACAGATTATGTCACTGCCTTCCTCTGTATCAATCCTTACAATGTAAGGCCCCCTTCACAAGTCAGTGATTCCGGTACATACTGTATGTTGTTGTTTTTACAAGTACCGGAATCACGGACATGCGTTGGCCCATTAAAATCAATGTGTCTGCGTACACATCAGTGATTTCTCACTGACCGTGTTTCCATGCGACACACACGTGTGCCCGTGTGTTCCGCATGGAGACAAGTCTGTTTTTCTCTTGCATCTCTGATGTCACACGGACCATACAGTGTTGTGATCTGTGTGACATGTACCAGAGAAAACACGTATCTTTGAAATAAAATGATTTTTATACTCACCTGTCTCCAGCGATGCTCTCTCCGACCGCTGCTGTCTCCTGCTTCCCGGCCAGCTAATTATGCTCATGAATATTCACTGCACCACGACCCGGAAGTAACAGCAGAGGGGAGACAGCAGCAGCCGGAAACTTGAGGGCAAGAGACATCAGCACCACAGACAGAAGCGCCGACGACAGGTGAGTATAGGAGTGCCTGATTTCCGTGTTTTATCACGGTGTCACATCACCACCAGATTCAACTCCTGCGACTTCTGCTTCGATCACCAGGTGCTGCCGTATTTCCTCCATGGGCGATGTTGGTGATGGGAGAGGAGTTGATGCCAGAGGCTCTGATGGGCGCAGGCTCCTCTCATCCACTAAGCTGGGTTTCCCTGGGATCTGCAGTGCCACTGGCTGACTGTAGGTGGCGTGTGTCTTCCAGCTAAAGTTACCACCATTCAGCTACAGCCAATGGGAAGACACCACACCCTTCTAATTCCTCCTTCTGTCTGCTGGTCACTGCCAGAGATAGTTTTGTATTCCTGCTTTCTGGTTCCTGTTCTGTTCTGAATAGTGATCCCTGTGTTTTGACCTCTGCCTGTTGTCTGACTACCCTTCTGCCTGCCTTTTTTGTACCTCGCTGAGACATCCGGATTTGACCTCTGCCTGGTTTCCTGACTACATCCTTGTTTCCGATTTTGTCCCTGTTCTGCATCTCCTGGTTTGACCCTGCCTGACAACTACTCTCCTCTGGACTGCAGCCTCCGGGGCCTTGTAGTAATTCCACATTTCTATATAGGGGTAGATAGATAATTGATAGATGGACGGATAGCTAGATAGATAGACATAGACACACATATGTTACGCACAGGGTTTTGAGAGTTATGTTGATGTTCCAGAATAAGACATCCCCTGAAAATAAACCCAAGCCCATCTTTCGAAGCAAAAATTAATATAAAACCCTATCTTTTTTTTTTCGGAAAAACACAGATATATATTTTCCAACATAGAATTTTCTTTCTTAAGTCTTTGGTTCCTTAATTAAAAAGGACCCTTGTATAAACATTGAATGCCGCAACATGGCTCCGTCTGTCTTGGCTATATTAGTATCTCCGTCTTACATCTTGGCAGAAAAAAAATATTTTTACCATGTGGAATTACAAACTGTAACAGTCAGACATCACCCACGGATCCCATTGTGCATCTTTCATATAAGGATCCGGGAGAACAAAGCATTTCGAGGACAAGCGACTTCAGATTCAGAATCCTGCCGTGTTCTTCTGCCGCACGAACAATACGCAGGTGCCACTGTCACTGTGGAGACAACTTCAATAGATTCCATTCCAGCCAGAGAGAATGTATAAGTTGAGGATGTGAGGGAAATGGCAAGATCACAAGAGCGCTTCTCCCCACCCCTCCCATCGTATCGCACTGCCCCCTGCTGAGCTGCAAGACTTTGATGCATTAATTGGCACCCAGAATCAACAGGAGGAGCCTACGAGCGGCTTTATGCAATGCAGCCGTCCATGGCAGAGACATAAGACCACTTGTCATAAAATCCAATCCATTCTTTTTAATTGTGATGGGGTGCTGACGATGACGGGTGCATCTACTGAGATCCGTCGCCGTTCTCCGGCCTCCATTAGGACACATGGCGGGGTGTGCACAAACCTGTTTATTATTACCAATCAAGACACCATATCTAGTGTAGACGTATCCGTAGACGTGCCGTTCCGCAGCACAATAGCACAGTGCCAATTAGGAATGACACCACCTCACATCCATGTCTCCTTACGCCAGGGTCACTTTTATTTTCTCCAGTTCCCTTGGGAACAGGATCCGCAGCATAACATATTAGGTTTATGCATCGTGTATTGGAACGGCGTTTAGCCTCCTTCAGGGATTAAGGGTTAGAGCTCGTCTATTAAGGAGCATGTATTTTCAAGGCGCAGTTGCTTCTACATAATTTATGGTGCTTCGAAGAGGATGGTGGTGGTGAAAGCGATTTCTCAGGCAAGAAATGGCCACAAATATTTATTTACCTCCCTTTTGAAGAAAAATGAGTTAAAGAGCTTGTGCAGAATCAGAAAAATGTGTTATATATATTATATTATATATATACTAGCTGTACTACCCGGCTATGCCCGGGTTAATAACTGCTGTTAACAAAACAGAATGTATTAACAAAAATGTATTCTGCATACAAAAAAACACAAAACCAATAAATATAAATTAATTATAATGTCTGTCTCCCCCTCTGTATATATATCTCTGTCTCTCTTTATCTCTTTGTCTGTCTGTCTGTCTCTTTCCCTGTCTGTCTCTGACTGTCTCTGTCTCTTTCTCCGTCTGTCTCAATCTCTTTCCCTGTCTATCTATCTCTTTCCATGTCTGTCTATCTATCTCTGTCACTTTCCCTGTCTGTCTCTTTCCCTGTCTGTCTCTTTCCCTGTCTGTCTCTTTCCCTCTCTTTCCCTGTCTGTCTCTTTCCCTCTCTTTCCCTGTCTGTCTCTTTCCCTCTCTTTCCCTGTCTGTCTCTTTCCCTGTCTGTCTCTTTCCCTCCCTTTCCCTGTCTGTCTCTTTCCCTCTCTTACCCTCTCTGTCTCTTTCCCTCTCTTTCCCTGTCTGTCTGTTTCCCTGTGTCTGTCTCTGTCTCTTTGTCTGTGTCTGTCTCTTTACCTGTCTGTGTCTGTCTATTAACCTGACTCTCTCTTTCCCTCTCTTTCCCTGTCTGTCTCTTTCCCTGTCAGTCTGTCTCTTTGTCTGTCTCTTTGTGTCTGTCTCTTACCCTGTCTATGTCTGTTTCTTACCCTGTCTGTGTCTGCCTCTTTCCCTGTCTGTGTCTGTCTCTTTCCCTGGCTGCATTGTGACACGCCAACATTCCATATAAGGGCGTGGCTGCGCATTCTTCTGAAGTTCTGGCTGCACTGTGGCTCCCAGCTCTATTCACTTTAATGGAGGCAGGTTTTTTGGTGAATAACTGTAAAGAGCGGGGTTAAAATTTCCCCTTAAGACATAGCCTATGACACTCTCGGGGTCCAGAAGTGTGAGTGTGCAAAATTTTGTGGCTGTAGCTGCGACGGTGCGGATGCCAATCCCGGACATATACACACACATACATACACACACACATACACACATTCAGCTTTATATATTAGATATATATATTGTTTGCTATGTCAGCTCAGCGCCATTTACTAATGCTTTTTAAGGGGGATGTGTCACCACTTTGACCTTGTCACACTGTTAATATAGGCATACAGGTTATAGAATGCTGACAATAGTCATACCTTTATCTCTCATATCAGAAGCCCTGCTGTGGAGAAATCATCTTTTATCACTTTATGTAAATGAGCTCTTCCAGGTTATGGGGCGGATGCTGCCTGGAAGATAACTCCGCCTCCAGAGCGTATCTTTCAGGCAGCATCTGCCCCATAGCCTGGAAGAGCTCATTAACATTAAGTGATAAATGATGATATTTCCACAACAATGTGACACACCCCAGGGCCTTGGGGTACTCGGTCCCGGGCCATGAATCACGGAGACATGTCACGGGTGGCCGGTGCTCGGTTCCGTGACCCTGGGAGTCACTTAATAAAAAGGGCAAAAAAAAAAAAAAGTTTTTCATGACGCCACTTGCGGTATGAGGCTATAAGGGGAAAGACGTCGCTGCTGGGGCTGGTGGTATTGAGCAGCTTGGATGTTATGGCCCTCCGCAAGTAGAGCTGAGCCCCAGGGGAGAATGATGCTGGTTATAGTATGGTGAGGCAGAGGTCTAGGAAGAATTCAGACAACACAGGGGCTGCGGTTTAACTTGTCTTTTACTCACTGGTTCTGAGTAGCTGCAACCCGGCTGGTGTTGGTCTCTACTCATCTGGGCCTCAGGTAATCCAGTATTCCCTTGATCCCAGTGTCGATGTAATGACCTAGTGAGCTTTATTTCCATGCACCTGTCTGTAGTTGGTGCGTCTTCGTAGCCTGAAGAGTTCTGGGGTCCCCTCCTGTTGTCACAGTCCTGGCCGTATAGCAGGCAGCTTGAACCTCTCTTGGATTGGTCCTCTGTCCCCGTTCCCAGGTTCCCTCTTTGCTGCTGTGTCCCGGACACTAACGTTGTTGAGGAACCTTGATGATTCCCTCACCAGGCAGATTTATCAGATGAGCTTGAAGCGTCTTTATGAACTAGGGCTCTGCACCCCGCTGGTGCTCGGTCCTGTGAGTACTCACACCATACTCTCCCGGTGACCATACTCCTTTTTGCCCAACAAGTCACTGCACACTTTCTGTCTGTCTGCACGCCATCTTCAGACTCCCTTCAAGATGTCTGTCTTCTGTAAACTGCTTACTGCACTCTCTAGCCCCTCCCCCTCCCGGTGTTTCTGACTAGCAGATTGGATGAGCCCCAACTATAGGCGGCCATCCATCAGGTCCGTCTCTAGCCTGTCACGCAGTCTGGGGAAAAGGCAGAATTATGTGTTTGTATGGTGTTTACTGGCACTGGTCTTCCAGGAACCCGAGGTTAACACTGCACCTGTTACTGGATGCAATACCCTGTGCCACCTGATGCAATACCCTGTGCCACCTGATACCTCAGGGGAGCCACAAATGCCTCTGATATGAGACATAAAGGTATTGCTTTTTTCAGCATTCTAAAACCTGTATGCCCATATTAACAGTTTAAAAAGGTCAAAGTGGTGACAGATTCCCTTTAAGAAATCGCAAAACTTCAGCATGACTACCTTCATCTGCTAGTTAGAACTCAATGATGTAATTATTTTGTTCGTCCTCATGAACGAGGATAATACATACAATGATGTCACATTACCACAATACAGGTATAATACACACAGTGATGTTACAGAACAGGTATAATACACACAGTGATGTCACAGAACAGTGATGTTACAGAACAGGTATAATACACACAGTGATGTCACAGAACAGGTATAATACACACAGTGATGTCACAGAACAGGGGTAATACACACAGTGATGTCACAGAACAGGTATAATACACACAGTGATGTCACAGAACAGGGGTAATAGACACAGTGATGTTACAGAACAGGGGTAATAGACACAGTGATGTTACAGAACAGGTATAATACACACAGAGATGTCACAGAACAGGTATAATACACACAGTGATGTCACAGAACAGGTATAATACACACAGTGATGTCACAGAACAGGTATAATACACACAGTGATGTCACAGTACAGGGATAATACACACAGTGATGTCACAGTACAGGTATAATACACACAGTGATGTCACAGAACAGGTATAATACACACAGTGATGTCACAGTACAGGGATAATACACACAGTGATGTCACAGTACAGGGATAATACACACAGTGATGTCACAGTACAGGGATAATACACACAGTGATGTCACAGTACAGGGATAATACACACAGTTATGTCACAGTACAGGGGTAATACACACAGTGATGTCACAGTACTGGGATAATACACACAGTGATGTCACAGTACTGGGATAATACACACAGTGATGTCACAGTACAGGGATAATACACACAGTGATGTCACAGTACAGGGATAATACACACAGTGATGTCACAGTACAGGGATAATACACACAGTGATGTCACAGTACAGGTATAATACACACAGCGATGTCACAGTACAGGGATAATACACACAGTGATGTTACAGTACAGGGATAATACACACAGTGATGTCACAGTACAGGGATAATACACACAGTGATGTCACAGTACAGGGATAATACACACAGTGATGTCACAGCACAGGGATAATACACACAGTGATGTCACAGTACAGGGATAATACACACAGTGATGTCACAGTACAGGGATAATACACACAGTGATGTCACAGTACAGGGATAATACACACAGTGATGTCACAGTACAGGGATAATACACACAGTGATGTCACAGCACAGGGGTAATACACACAGCGATGTCACAGTACAGGGATAATACACACAGTGATATCACAGTACAGGGATAATACACAGTGATGTCACAGTACAGGGATAATACACACAGTGATGTCACAGTACAGGGATAATACACACAGTGATGTCACAGTACAGGGATAATACACACAGTGATGTCACAGTACAGGGATAATACACACAGTGATGTCACAGTACAGGGATAATACACACAGTGATATCAAGGTACAAGCATAATGCACACTATGCTATTGTAACACAGAAGTAATGTACACCTAAAAGTTACTATCTACACTGTGAAATCTGAGCACATAATAAACAGTTAATAATATCACGTGCAGGCATTATGATGTGTCAGTATCACTCCACAATAAAACTTAGGATATGGCAATATTTAATTTCCCACACGCTCTTCTACTGTCCTTGGTCATCACTAATTGCACTTTTTATTTCAATGGAAATGGACATTTCTTAATTATTGTATCCCACAGTTACAGCTATATCCGCTACTCTGGAAAATATATCCCATGTACACGATAATAATATCAAACTTACCAACATTTTAATAGCCAAAATTGTGATATTTAAAAAGAGTCTGTCAGCACAGAATGACTGTTCAAACCAAACACAAGTTCCTGGCGCAGCCAAACATTTAAATGCATCCACCTGCTTGTTTTCCCTACATCTCCCCTCTTCTGTGATGGACAGTTCAGAGACAGATACAGTTGAAACCAGACATTTACATCCACTCCCTAAAAAGACACATCTGCAGGTTTTTCTCACTATCTGACATGAATTCAGCATAAACCTTTCCCATTTAGGTCAATTAGGGACCAAAATTATTTAGATTTGCCAAATGCCAGAATAATGAGAGAGAGAATGTTTTAAGGCATTTTCATTACTTTCTGCAGGTCAAAAGTTTACATACACTAAGGGGTGCTTTACATGCTGTGACATTGCTTGTGTGTCGCCCTGGGCAAGCCAGGGGACACAGGTCACACACCACCACACCCCACACCCCAGGTAGGCACACCTAAGCTGAACCAAAAATCCTTGTTGCCTTCCTCTAGGAGTCTGATGATGCACACCAGGGGGTGGGCCAGGCGGTTGGCTCCGCCCACCAAGGAGCTCACAGCTCTGGAGGCAGGAAGTGTCAGGCAGATTAGCCCAGGCAGGGCTTGAGTAAACATCGAGATGAGCCCAGGGTGAGCCTGTGTCAACAGCAGAGTAGCCCAGGCAGGGGCTAGAGTAAACAACAAAGAAGTGAAAGTGAGGAGAGAAAGTGGAAAAGGAGGAAAGCAAGAAGTGGTGACAGAGCAGAGAGTGTGCAAGCCTGAGAGCCCAGCTTTGTGTAGGGCCAGAACAGCAAGGTCAGCGACGGCGGTGACTGTCTGGAGGGGGACCGTTTGGAAGTTCCTGGAAGGACCCCGTTGGCTGTGTGCCCGGTGGTCTGGAGCAGTGTTCCGAAAGACAGTCAGCACCAGGGCAGGGGCCTCTCGGACCCCGGCAAGACTAGGAGTCGCCAAATTTGCCGAATCCGTCAGTGAAGGGGACGTAGATTCCCCCAACAACCAAGTCCCGATTGAAGGCAACAGCCCAACCCGTACAACAGAGGCACCGCCACCGCCAGGGCACCAGTCTCTGAGGGCCAGCGCCTGCGGGCAAAGTGTAGTGCTCCTCCGGCCCAGCTTGAAGCCGGGGAGCGGGTTACCGGTGGGGACCCATCGCAACCATCCGTACATACAGGTGCAAGGAAGAGGGACATCACCGTCACCTACCGGGAAAGCAAAGCAGCCGTCTGTGGGACCGTCCTACCAGCCGTTTGGTTTACCGTACAAACTGTGTCCAAGTCTCAGGCTGAGTGAGTACCACAGTGCCGCAAGGCACAGCGCTGCCCCCGCGTCCCTGCGCCCACCAAGCCCTGCACCTCCCAAGCCATCACCGGGCCCCGGGATCACCAACCCCTACCCACGGAGGGGCGACACAACACCTGGCTGCTCCCCATCACCATCCCCGGGATCCCCGCATTGAGCAGCGGTGGTGCTACCCATCACCACAACCGTGGGTGGCGTCACGGACATTGTCCCAACATCCCAAACCCCCCCCTTTCACTCACGGGCGAGGAGTGTCGCTCGAGAAACCCCCGGGATCCGGCCCACCGCTCGAGCCACCACTGAGCAGCTGCCGGACCCGAGCAGAAGGGGTGAGCGCGGTGTGCTGACACCCTCCTCGCCGCCCCGCGACACTTGCATTTGCTAGCGATGTCAAGCGCGATTGCACCCGCCCCCGTCGTACGGCCGATATGTGGTGATCGCTGCCGTAGCGAACATTATCGCTATGGCAGCGTCACACGCACATACCTGCTCTGCGACGTTGCTGTGACTGGCGAACCGCCTCCTTTCTAAGGGGGCGGTTCGTTCAGCGTCACAGCAGCGTCACTGAACCGCCGCCCAATAGAAAAGGAGGGGAGGAGATGAGCGGCCGGAACATGCCTTCCTTCCTCCTTTTCCAGTGGACGGAGGTAAGGAGATGTTTGTCGTTCCAGCGGCGTCACACATAGTGATGTGTTCTGCCGCAGGAACGACAAACAACATCGTACCTGCAGCAGCACCGATATTATGGAAATGAACGACGTGTCAACAAGCAACAATTTTGTACGTTTTTGCGCTCGTTGATCGTCGCTCATTTGTTTTACACGCTGCGATGTCGCTACCGGCGCCGGATGTGCGTCACTAACGACGTGACCCCGACGATATATCGGCAGCGATGTCGCAGCGTGTAAAGTACCCCTAAGAGTAATATGTCTTTTAACAATATGGGACAGCCCATATGATGATGTCATGTCTTTGGAAGCTTCTGATAGGTTTATTGGCAACATCTGAGTTAATTAGAGACACACCTGTGGATGTATTTTAATGCAGACCTGAAACACACGGCTTCTTTGTGTAACATCATGGAAAAGTCAAAAGAAATCAGCCAATATCTCAGGAAGAAAATTGTGGACTTGCACAAGTCTGGTTCATCCTTGGGTGCAATTTCCAGATACCTGAAGGTGCCTTGTTCATCTGTACAAACAATTATACGCAAGTACAAACTAGATGGGAGTGTCCAGCCATCGCACCACTCAGGAAGGAACACGGGTTCTGTGTAGCAGAGATGAACGTGCTTTGGTCAGACTTGTGCATATCAACCCAAGAACAAAAGCAAAAGACCTTGTGAAGATGCCGGCGGAAGATGGTAAGATTGTGTCATTATCCAAAGTGAAGCAAGTATTGTATAAACTTTGGCTGACAGGCAACTCTGCCAGGAAGAAGCCATTACTCCAAAAGAAACAGAAAAAGCAGGTTAATATTTGCAAACGCACACAGGAACAAAGACCTTAATTTTTGGAGACATGTCCAATGGTCTGACGAGACTAAAACTAAAGCCTGCTTTACACGTTGCAATTTCGCATACGATATCGTATGCGATGTGACTCGCCCCCATCGTATGTGTGGCACGATCAATTTGTTGAATATGCCGCACAAACGATTAACCCCCGTCACACATACTTACCTTCCATACGACCTCGATGTGGGCGGCAAACGTCCACTTCCTGGAGTGGGAGGGACGTTCTGCGTCACATCGACGTCACGCGGCAGCCGGCCAATAGAAGTGGAAGGGCGGAGCTGAGCGGGACGTAAACATCCCGCCCACCTCCTTCCGCATTGTGGGCCGGGAGCCGCAGGACACAGGTAAGATCTGTTCATCGTTCCCGGGGTGTCACACACTGCGATGTGCGCTGCCTCGGGTACGATGAACAATCTGACGTGCAATTCTAGAGAAAGGTACGATGTGTATGCGATGAACGTTTTACCGTTCAATCGCAATCGCACGTACCTGTCACACCCTGCAATGTACCTTACAATGCCGGATGTGCGTCACTTACGACGTGAAACCGCCGACACATTGTAAGATACATTGCAGCGTGTAAGGCAGGCTTAAAATTCTGGCATTTGGCAAATATTAATAATTTTGGTTCCTAAATGACCTAAAACAGAAAGTTTATTCTGATTTCATGTCAGATAGTGAGAAAAACCTGCAGATGTGTCTTTTTCAATAGTGAATGTAAACGTCTGGTTTCATCTGTAAGTAATAATTAATCTCCTGAGAGTTAACCAAGATTTTGGCACAATCTTGGATCTGACATTTTTTTACCTATTAGACATATAGTCTTTTCCTGCTGTAATGCTATAAATGCATGTAGCACGGTAGCGCACTACTATATAATAAGTCACTCTGAATCACAGGAGCAGAATACAGGGATAGCGAGGCTGTGATTACTGTTAGATTCTGAGTTGTGGTCAGATATAACTCAATTACCTTCCACCACAAACCATACAGGACAGGAACATCTGTGAGATAATACAGTATATCAGTCCAAAACAGTTAGCATCAAGCCCCCAAAAAATAAAGCTAAATGTTCTATAACAGTAAGTAATTAACATCTAATTTATTCCTATTAGCACCAGTGCCCTGATCTGCTGGTTCCCATTACGAATCTTGGGTTCCTGCTATTGCCCTTTTAGTCCTGTGCATGCTGAAGCAATGAATGAGTTCAGTAGCTGAGCCAGACATATTTTTGGCATAGATAGACAGAGAAGGGGGCTGGCTTAGCTTAAAAAATGATCCCTCAGCCAGCCTCCTTCACACACAGCACTGGTCACACACCAACAGAGGAAACACAGGAGACTCTACATCAGGAGTGGCTTTTAACCCTTCACTCTGCATTTACAGCACATGATATATATATATATATATATATATATATATATATATATACCAAAAGTTTGGACACACCTTCTCATCTCTAAAACAACTATTAAGAGGATACTTTGTGCAGCAGGCCTTCATGGTAAAATAGCTGCTAGGAAACCACTGCTAAGGACAGGCAACAAGCAGAAGAGACTTGTTTGGGCTAAAGAACACAAGGAATGGACATTAGACCAGTGGAAATCTGTGCTTTGGTCTGATGAGTCCAAATTTGAGATCTTTGGATCCAACCACCGTGTCTTTGTAAAAAAGGTGAACGGATGGACTCCACATGGCTGGTTCCCACCGTGAAGCATGGAAGAGGAGGTGTGATGGTGTGGGGGAGCTTTGCTGGTGACACTGTTGGGGATTTATTCAAAATTGAAGGCATACAGAACCAGCATGGCTACCACAGCATCTTGCAGCGGCATGCTATTCCATTCGGTTTGTGTTTAGTTGGACCATAATTTATTTTTCAACAGGACAATGACCCCAAAAACACCTCCAGGCTGTGTAAGGGCTATTTGACTAAGAAGGAGAGTGATGGGGTGCTACGCCAGATGACGTGGCCTCCACAGTCACCAGACCTGAACCCAATCGAGATGGTTTGGGGTGAGCTGGACCGCAGAGTGAAGGCAAAAGGGTCAACAAGTGCTAAGCATCTCTGGGAACTCCTTCAAGACTGTTGGAAGACCATTTCCGGTGACTACCTCTTGAAGCTCATCAAGAGAATGCCAAGACTGTGCAAAGCAGTAATCAAAGCAAAATGTGGCTACTTTGAAGAACCTAGAATATAAGACATATTTTCAGTTGTTTCACACATTTTTTGTTAAGTACTTCATTCCACATGTGGTAATTCATAGTTTTGATGCCTTCAATGTGAATCTACAATTTTTAGAGTCATGAAAATAAAGAAAACTCTTTGAATGAGGAGGTGTGTCCAAACTTTTGGTCTGTACTGCCAGGTAGTCACATATAGCGCCCCGCACAACACCTGTCCCCCAATAAGGTAACATCAGCCAACCCTTTAAAACCTAGTCACCTCCCTCAGTGCGTGATGGACACACCAGGGGGCGGAGCCAGGCAGCTGGCCACACCCACCGAGAAGTTCAGAGGGCCTGAGGCAGGAAGTGCAGTGAGTTAGTTCAAGTTCGAGTTCAGTGAGGAGAGAGTTTGGAGTTCAAGTGCAGCAGGCCTGTGGTGACAGGTCTGCAGCGAAAACTGACAGGTGCCGGGGTCGTAGCCCTGGTACCTCGGTTAGGGGGCAGGCGGTGGCCTAGCCTGCAGAAGCCGGGAAGACGGGTCGGTGGAGCCGTAGGGTGGTGGCTCGCCGGTGCCGACCCGGGGAGCCGACTCGGAGGCCGGAGCACAGGGGGGGTACTCAGACCCTGAAAAAGGTCCAGAAGCCGCTGGGCCGAGTCAAATCTGCTGATTGCGGTCTGGACTATAGGTCCTTTCCCTCCCAAGTCCCAACTGAAGACAACAGCCCACCGAGGGGAATAGAAAGCCACCGCACAGGCAGAGAGATCCCACGGGCCAGCGTCTGTGGGCAAACGGGCTCCTTCGACATACACAAAGCCGGGGAGCGGACTCCCGTTGCTGAAGCACAGGCAGTCTACACATTCATAACACGGTGCAGGAGAAAGGCCAAGACCACCGAACCGGGTGGGGGACCAGACGCAGCTGGCTGCAGGCACCGACCACCATCAACTCTGTTTACCAGAGACTTGAGTGTGTCAATAACTGTGAGTACAACAGTGCCATCCGGCAGCGCGCCGCCCTGCACCGCCCAGCTACTCTCCCCAACGGGCCCCGGGGCCATCATCCCTGCCCACGGAGGGGTTAACATCTTGCTGCATAACCATCTCCCCCGGGTGCCCCGTAACTGCAGCGGTGGTGTCTACACCTTCACCACGTCCCGTGGGTGGCGTCACGAACTTAAACACGGCTTTGGCCGTACTCCAACCTACCACCCCCCTAAGTAGCGCCAGCACCCTTTCAGAGCGAAGTGACCCCCGGTCCGGAGACTCTCGAGCCACCCACCAACGAGCCCGGATCCGAGCGGCTAGGCTGCAGCCAAGCGCAGGGCTTTATATATATATATATATATATATATATATATATTCATATGCTAAACAGAGGCTGTAATGGATGCCCATTGTGGCATCCATCACCCATAGGCTATTATGGCATCTGCTTAGAAATATATAATGATGAGAAGCTCAACAAAAATTCATGGCATATGTGTTATGGGAAAATGCGCACTATAAGTGTTACATGCGTTTTTGACTCTGCTGATTTATCCTGAGTCAAAAACGCAACATGTTACTGTAGAAGCAAAGTGAGTGGGATTAATAGAAATGTCCTGTCCGTTAAGCTTCATTTTTAAAGGGGTTGTCCACTACTAGGACAACACCTTCTGATTCCACGTTTCCTGCAGGTGAAATAATAAAAACCTATACTGACCTCTGTGACTAGCGCGATTCCGGCTGTGCAGGGGCTCACGTGGCATTGTGATGTCACGTGAGCCCCGCATTCAATCACCGTCACTTATGTCTTCCCGCCTTCGGACAAATGAGTTAATCAACAGGAAGTGAGCGCTGCGGCTGCCAGTCACTTCCTGTTGATAGCTCCTGTGTCTGAAGGCAGGAAGATAGAAGCCGGCACTGTTTAGATACAGGTGTCACGCTAGGTATGGAGACGTACCAAGCGCATGGCGAAAGGGAAGGGAAATCCTGTGTCTAGGGAGAGGGAAGATGGTAACCGCTGACCAAACCTACTGCTAGTCCCTGCGGTCCCTCACCACCCTAGATAGGTTCCGCACCTCTGTGCCGAGCCGAATATCTGACCCTAGGTATCACCAATGCTGAGCCCTAAATAGAGAACGGATGGGATGAGCTCTTCGTCAACCGCACTGAACCCTATAGAAGATACAAGAAGCACACACGGGGTGAAAAGCACAAACTACTTATCCTCAGATGACTCAGGTAGAAGTTCAGCAACATTTTCAGCAACAATACCACCTGCTTGCAACCAACGATTGAAGGAACTGAAAAATATCACCAGCACTAGTCCAAAGGAAGGAAGGGGTATATATGCAACAAGATAATGCTGATGATCAGCAGCTGGGTGGAAGGTGTCGCGGGCGGGGAGGGGGCCGCTGCGCTCTCACTAAAGCTCGGGTCCGGCGCTGCTGCTGCTGCTGCTCGGTGGCTCGAGCGGTGGGCCGGATCCGGGGACTTGAGCGGCGCTCCTTGCCCGTGAGTGAAAAGGGGATAGTTTTTGGGGTTTGGGAAGTCGGTCCGTGACGCCACCCACGGTTTGTGGTGAGGTTGGGACACCACCGCTGCTCTGGACGGGGATCCCGGGAGCGATGACAGGGAACAGCCGAGATATTTCTCTCCCCTCCGTGGGTAGGGGGGTTTTGGTGGTCCCGGGGCCCGGTGAGGGTAACTGGAGAGTGGATGGCAGGGTTTGGTGAGGTGCAGGGTCGCGGGGGCAGCGCGGTGCCAGAGGGCATGGTGGTTCTCACTCAGCCAATAACGTATACGGAGTCTCTGGTAAAACAAACACCTGGATGGACGGGTCCCGCAGCCGGCTGCGGTGGTCACTCCCGGTAGGTTGTCGGTGACTGGCTTTCCCTGCACCTGTAGTGTGTTTTTGGCCCCGATGGCTTCCCACCGGTAACCCGCATCCCAGCGTGGATAGATGCCGAGGGAGCCCCTTTTGCCCGTAGGCTCTGGCCCTGGGAATTGTAGCCTTGGCGGTGACTGTATTTCCCTTCACGGTTGAGCGGTTGCCTTCAATCGAGCTTTGCTGCTGGGAAACCCCGGAGGTTCCCGTCGCTAACCGATTTGACCGGTTTTACGGCGACTCCAAGCCTGGTCAGGGTCCGTAGGCCCTGCCGGATGGTGTTGGCGTCTCTTCGCTCCCCGGTTCGGTACCGGCGGGCCACCGCCCGTCCCTGGTCCTACGGTTCCGCGTCGATCGGCCCCTCCTGCAGACAGTCACCACCGTCTGCCAACCTTGCTCTTAGGTGCCCGGGCCACGTACCCGGACACGGTCAGACTGCTCCTCTACACTTCACTCCTTCCACTTCGCTCTGCCTCACTCTTCTTCAACTTTCCCCTAACCGTTCTCCAACTTTTCCTAACTGTTCTCAAACTTTTCCTAACTGTTCTGACTTCCTTTCCCGCCTCCAGGACTGTGAACTCCTCAGTGGGTGGGGCCAACCGCCTGGCTCCACCCCACCTGGTGTGGACATCAGCCCCTAGAGGGAGGCAACAAGGATTTGTGTGTGACTGATGTGCCTAACCGGGGTGTGGGGTGTGTTATTGCAGTACCTGTGACGACCTGGCTTGTCCAGGGCGCCACAGAAGGCGAGCTGCTGTTGGGTCCAAAAGGGGAGAGATAAATCCAGCAGGAAAGCTACCTATACCAATGAATACTTGTGACGCCCTGGACAAGCCAGGGGTCACAGGTAATGACATCACTACACCCTACACCCCGGTTAGGCACATCAAAGCTAGACCCAAAAATCCTTGTTGCCTTCCTCCAGGGGCTGATGTTCACACCAGGGGGTGGGCCAGGCGGTTGGTCCCGCCCACCGAGGAGTTCACAGTCCTGGAGGCGGGAAAAGAGTAGAGTTAAGCTACGGAAGTGAAAGTGGAAGGAGTAAAAAGTGAAGTGGAGTAGAGCAACTGACTGAGAGCGTCCGGGTGTGTGCCCCGGACAGAGACAGCAAGGTTAGCAGACGGCGGTGACCGTCTGCAGGAGTGGCCTATCGGAGTTGCCGTAAGGACAGTGGACGGGCGGTGGCCCGGCAGTACCGGACCGGTACACAAGGAGAAGCCTGCACCATTGGCAGGGGCCTTTCGGACCCCGGCAAGGCTTGGAGTTGCCGTGAATTTGCCAAATCCGTCAGTGAAGGGGACCTCCGGGTTTCCAAACAACTAAGTCCCGATTGAAGGCAACAGTCCAACCGTATGAGAGAGACACCGCCACCGCCAAGGCACCAGTTTCTCAGGGCCAGCGCCTGCGGGCAAAGAGGGGCTCCTCCGGCCCATATCCAAGCCGGGGAGCGGGTTACCGGTGGGAACCCATTGGAACCAACAGAAGTACTAGGTGCAGGGAAAGAGACAGTCACCGTTAACTACCAGGGAAAAGCAACAGCAGCCGTCCGTGGGAACCGTCTTTCCAGCCGTGTGTTTTACCGAGAACTGTGTCATCGTCTCAGGCTGAGTGAGTACCACCGTGCCGTGCGGCACAGGGCTGCCCCCGCGACCCTGCACCTCACCAGGCCCCGCACCCGGCCTGCCATCACCCATCCTCCACCCCATCACTGGGCCCCGGGACAATCAACCCCTACCCACGGAGGGGAGTACTAACAACTCAGCTGCTCCCTGTCACCGCTCCCGGGATCCCCATACAGAGCAGCGGTGGTGTTACCAAAAATCACCACAACCGTGGGTGGCGTCACGGACAATATCCCTAAAACCAACCACCCCTTTTCACTCACGGGCGAGGAGCGCCACTCGAGTCCCCGGGATCCGGCCCATCGCTCGAGCCACCGAGCAACGGCAGTAGCAGCCGGACCCGAGCAGTGGGAGAGCGTGGCGTCCCCTCCTCCGCCCGCGACATACTGACAGCAGGAACTATAGAAAGTCAGGGTGCATTCTGCACAGCCAGATGCTGTGACCTTCTATGGCCAGAAACCAGATGTTTGTCACCCGTGACAGCATGGCTCATGTTACATCACAACATCGTGTGCGCCCCGACATGGCTGTAACCGCGCTGACTGTGGAGGCGAGTATAGTCTATTATTTTACCTGGGGGAAATGTGGAATCAGAAGGGGTTGACCTAGTAGTGGACAGCCCCTGTAAGCTGCGTAAATTCATCTGCGGTGTGTTTTTCCAAGCCGCAGCATGTCAATTTCTCTTCAGTCTTCTATGCAGAAATTCCCCATAGACGCCTATAGGATGTGGAAATTCCATAGGTTAAAACGCACAGGTGTTTTTGGTGAGCTTACACGGTGGAAATGCATCAAAAACGCATGGAATCCGTACCTTAGATCAATAATGTGAACCTTCAAAAAACAAAACAGCTTTATTTAAAGGATGACACCAAACAGAGACAAAAAACTGTTTACTGTAAAAAGAAAAAAGGTATCGCTAATGGATATAGAGCTGCCTGATGTTCTTGTGGCGTCTGGTGGGTGAATAGGGGCTTATTGACCAGGTTAATGTATGCGCTGGGAGCTTTCCAAGTATAAACTGCAGACGCAGCGTGAAAAGGGCCGTGCCGAGATATTTTCCAACCAACCACTAGAGAGCGCCTGCTCATAGCACTTGCTCCCTGCTCATGCATGGAACTAAAGGCAAAGCAAATTTTGCAATAATGATGTGATACTCTGGACCTATATGTTTTTTTTTTCTTCACAATCCATTCCGTACATATAATTTTAGACTGGATTTACATAGTGGCTTTGGCCATGACACATGACGCGCAGCCAAATTTCGCTATGTCGCAGCACAATGTACATGGATGGGATTCATTTTCCTTTTCAATCTGCCAGGTTGAACAAGCAAGTTGCAAAATATCCAAATAATTTAGAGAATGGGGCTCTGAATCCTGGGAACTGGAAGCTGCAGAGGTCTATCTGAAGAGTGAATAGGTGCAAATGCTCGACCTGCGTTCTATTCATTGCTTCTGGAACTGATGAGGAAAGCAGAGTTCAGTTGGATGAGGATAACCTTTGATTTTGGGAATCTGTTACCTTAGAAATTTACCTGAAGTTAAAGGGGTTGTCCACTTCTTTTACATTGATCCCCTATCCTTAGGGGCACTTTGCACACTACGACACCACCGGTGCGATGTTGGTGGGGTCAAATCGAAAGTGACGCACATCCGGCGTCGCTCTCGACATCGTAGTGTGTAAATCCTTTATGATACGATTAACAAGTGCAAAAGTGTCGTAATCGTATCATCGGTGTAGCGTCGGTCATTTCCATTAATTGGGAAATACCGATGTTACGATGTTGTTCCTCGTTCCTGCGGCAGCACACATCGCTGTGTGTGAAGCCGCAGGAGCAAGGAATATGCGGCTATGCGGAAGGAAGGAAGTGGGCAGGATGTTTACGTCCCGCTCATCTCCGTCCCTCCGCTTCTATTGGCCGCCTGCCGTGTGACGTTGCGATGACGCCGCATGACCCGCCCCCTTAGTAAGGAGGCGGTTCGCAACGTTGCAGGGCAGGTGAGTGCATGTGAAGCTGGCGTAGCGATATTGTTCGCTACGGCAGCAATCACAAGATATCGCACCTGCGACGGGGGCGGGGACTATCGCTGCAGCGTCGGTAACACATTGTGCAAAGCCCGCCATAGGATAGGTCATCAACGTCTGATCAGCCGGGGTGCGACTCTCAGCATTCCCACCGATCAGCTGTTCTCAGTCCTGTCGGTGACAGCAGGGAGCTGGAAATGCTCAGTTCCGGAAGCAGCTCCCTCGTTTAATGGTGGCCGCGGCTGGGTACTGCACATCTACGTACCATTCTAATTAATAGGAGACAGAAGTACAGTACCTGGCCGCGGCCACTATCAGAAGACTGAGCAGTTCTGAAACTGAGCATTTCCGGCTGCCTGTTGCCGGATCCGAGAACAGCTGATCAGCGGAGGTGCGGGGTGTCGGACCCCGGCCGATCAGACATTGATTACCTATTTTAAGGATAGGCCATCACTGTATAAGTAGTGGACAATCCTTTTAAATAGTGTTGCAATGCTGTCTGGTCACCTTACTGAAAGTGTGGCTCTGGGAGAAAATGAACTTATTTCCGCCCAGGAGCCGGTGGCTTTGTCATAGGGTATATATGGAGTGATTACTGTAATCACTCATTACAATGTCTAAGAGATGTGCCGCCCCTGTGCCAGCAGCCGGCGCTGCTCGAGTCCGGACCTTCAGGGGCGGTGGCTCGAGGGTCTCCGGACCTGGGGGTCTGGCGGACACCCCGAATAAAAGGGAGGGGTAGTAAGTGAGGACGTATATGTACGGGCTGGGCCGTATTAAGTTCATGACGCCACCCACCGTGTGTGGTGAGTTGGGACACCACCACTGCAGTTAAGGGGCACTTGGGGAGATGTTGCGCAGCAAGTTGTTAACCCCTCCGTGGGCAGGAATGGTGGCCCCGGGACCGGTGGCTGTGGTGTAGGGGATGGCAACCGCCGGAGGTGCTGGTGTACTCACGATCAGTAAAACACACGAGTCTCTAATAAACCAAGGTGATGGTGGCCCGTAGCGCGGCCGGTTGCGTTCAAGGTCCCCCACCCGGCTGGTGGTCTCTATCTCTGTCCTCTGCACTGCTTTAAGTAGAAAATAACGGCCTAGTGTGAAACGTAGGAGTCCGCTCCCGGCTGGATGTGACCTAAGGAGCCATGCCCGCAGACGCTGGCCCGTGGGATCTATGGGCCCTGGCGGTGACCACTTATCCCCAATTGATGGGCTGTTGTCTTCTATGAGGGACTTTGGGTGGGACAGGACCTATAGTCCTGGCCTCAATCGGTTAATTAACCAGTCCAGTCGTTTCTGGTTTCTGGCTTCAGGGTCCGAGTACCCCCCTTGTGCTACAGTTTCCGGGTCGGTTCCCCGTGTCGGTACCGGCGGGCCACTACCCTGTCCCGGTTCATCTCGGTCCACCGAGCCATCTTCCCGTCTCCTGCTGATGGAGACCACCGTCTGCCACCTAGCCAGAGGCACCAGGGCTCCTACCCTGGCACCATTCAACTTGACCTCCTGTGCTGGAGCTGCACACAGCCCCAGCACACCTCCTCTCAACTTGAACTCCAGACTAATCTGTTTGTTTTCCCGCCCTGGGCTGTCTAAACCCATGGGTGGGAGTGCACCAACCACCTGGTCACGCCCACTGGTGTGCCTATTTTTCCCTAAGGGGGGGTGACTAGGATTTCAGGTCGGCTGAATGTCACCTAAGTGTAGGAAGATGTTGTGCAGGGGCCTAACTGTGACTACCTGGATTCTCCAGGGCGTCACAGAGAAATGGTACAGAAGTAACTGTGGGTGTAGCCCAGAGGGAACTAGATCCAGTGGCAGCAGAAGATTGCAGAGAGTCTATTAGGCAGCAAAGAGCTAGCAGCAGAGTACCTGAAAGAGCTTATCAGAAGACAGTTTCATCCTCCTCGTCCTACAACAGAGCTCCTGAGATGACTAATGACTGTCAACCAATCTTTGCCCAATACCTCTAAACCGGATTACAGACAATATCAATAAATTTACCCAGTCACCCAAGTCCAACAGATGCCTACACAACAGCTCAATCCATTCCCCCTCACCCCATCTACCCACTCTAAAGTGAAACCGTGGTGAATGGTCGAAAGAATCCGGTGAACAAGATGACTCCTAACTACCTAAGACCTCTTTCACATGTCCGTGCTTTTAATGAACGTTTTTGACGGTCCTTGGGGCAGGTCAGTATGTTTGTCCATATATCCATATGTATGTTCTCAGTGTGCTGTTCATGTGCTATCTCCTGGCATACTCACCTGTCCCCGGCTCTGATGTTTCTGGCGCTGCTGCTACTTCTAGGTCTGTGGTGCAGTGAATATTCATGAGCATAATGATCAGGCCCGGAAGCAATAGCAGAGCCGGAGACAGGTAAGTATAAAAATGTTTTTTTTTAAGGGACAGGTGTTTTCTCCGGTACGTGTCACACTGATATCACACGGATCCCATCAGTGTGCGGTCCATGTGACTCCCTTGCTACTGGCAGAAAACGAACGTGTTGCAGTACAGAGCACATGGACACATGTATACTCCACATGGACACACGGTCTATGTCAAAACACAGATGTGTGCACAAGCCCATTGAGTTTAATTCGTCTACGTCTGTCCATGTCTCCGGTACATGCTAAAACGGATGTCACAAGTACCGGAGACACGGATGTGTGAAGGAGGCCTAAAAGGTAGAGCCAGGAGTGCATAAAGAGACTGAATGTTCTCATGTCTGCAGCCGTTGAGCATGCACGAACTACAAATCTTGTTGAGTTGGAGTTAAGAGGACGGTGAGGAAAATTTTGTAAATCTCAAGTTGGGACTACTTCATGGAGACAACATGGCTACTTCAGAGAGTAGTCAAGAAGTGATTTCTGGCAGAACCATGTCAATTTTGAGGACAACTAAACTTCACAGGACTAAACAAGTCAACTGTTTAATGAGTGCTGAGAGGTAGTGCATAGCCTCTGCGAAAATCTGCATAGTTAGGTTAGGTGGGAGCTCTGGACAATTGGTGCATACATGGTTCACTGCTCCTGTACTCTGCATTACAAGAGGGATGCCCAATGTAACCTCAGAAGTGTAAGCTCGGGCAGACTCCTGTGGGGCCTCCAGTCATGGCCACTGAGCAGGGGAAGAACTTGACCTCCATAGCTCAGGGGCATAACTATAGTGGATGCAATGAATGCAGTTGCACCGGACCCTGGAAGCTAGAGGTATCCAAAAGGTTTATTTGATCCATAGGAGAAATCAATATTGTCAAATACTTGTGTTAGTTGGAGGTCCTGTAGGAAATTTTGAGGCCCATGAACTTCAAGTTTCACTATTGGCATGGTCCACTATTTAGCAGATACAAGTGCTGGCCAAAAGTATTGGCACCCCTGCAATTCTGTCAGATAATACTCAGTTTCTTCTTGAAAATGATTGCAATCACAAATTCTTTGGTATTATTATCTTCATTTATTTTGCTTGCAATGAAAAAACACAAAAGAGAATGAAACAAAAATCAAATCATTGATCATTTCAAACAAAACTCCAAAAATGGGTCAGACAAAAGTATTGGCACCCTTAGCCTAATACTTGGTTGCACAACCTTTAGCCAAAATAACTGCGCACAACCGCTTCCGGTAACCATCAATGAGTTTCATACAATGCTCTGCAGGAATTTTAGACCATTCTTCTTTGGTAAACTGCCCCAGGTCCCTGAGATGTGAAGGGTGCCTTATCCAAACTGCCATTTTGAGATCTCTCCACAGGTGTTCTATGGGATTCAGGTCTGGACTCATTGCTGGTTACTTTAGTAGTCTCTAGTGCTTTCTCTGAAACCATTTTCTAGTGCTTTTTGAAGTGTGTTTTGGGTCATTGTCCTGCTGGAAGACCCATGACCTCTGAGGGAGACCCAGCTTTCTCACACTGGGCCCTACATTATGCTGCAAAATTTGTTGGTAGTCTTCAGACTTCATAATGCCATGCACACGGTCAAGCAGTCCAGTGCCAGAGGCAGCAAAGCAACCCCAAAACATCAGGGAACCTCCGCCATGTTTGACTGTAGGGACTGTGTTCTTTTCTTTGAATGCCTCTTTTTTTTTCCTGTAAACTCGATGTTGATGGCTTTTCCCAAAAAGCTCTACTTTTGTCTCATCTGACAAGAGAACATTCTTCCAAAACGTTTTAGGCTTTCTCAGGTAAGTTTGGCAAACTCCAGCCTGGCTTTTCTATGTCTCAGGGTAAGAAGTGGGGTCTTCCTGGGTATCCTACCATACAGTCCCTTTTCATTCAGACGCTGACGAATAGTACGGGTTGACACTGTTGTACCCTTGGACTGCAGGGCAGCTTGAACTTGTTTGGATGTTAGTCGAGGTTCTTTATCCACCATCCACACAATCTTGCGTTGAAATCTCTCGTCAATTTTTCTTTTCCTTCCACATCTAGGGAGGTTAGCCACAGTGCCATGGGCTTTACACTTCTTGATGACACTGCGCACCGTAGACACAGGAACTTTCAGGTCTTTGGAGATGGACTTGTAGCCTTGAGATTACTCATGCTTCCTCACAATTTGGATTCTCAAGTCCTCAGACAGTTCTTTGGTCTTTCTTTTCTCCATGCTCAATGTGGTACACACAAGGACACAGGACAGAGGTTGTGTCAACTTTAATCCATGTCAACTGGCTGCAAGTGTGATTTAGTTATTGCCAATACCTGTTAGGTGCCACAGGTAAGTTACAGGCGCTGTTAATTACAGAAATTAGAGAAGCATCACATGATTTTTCAAGCAGTGCCAATACTTTTGTCCATCCCCTTTTTTATGTGTGGTGTGGAATTATATACAATTTTTGCTTTTTGACAATTTTTGTTTTTGTTTTTTTTTCATTGAAGACAAATTAAATGAAGATAATAATACCAAAGAATTTGTGATTGCAATCATTTTCAGGAAGAAACTGAGTATTCCCTGACAGAATTGCAGGGGTGCCAATACGTTTGGCCAGCACTGTAGACATGTCTGGCCCTGCAGAGCTAGCAACACTCTTTGTAGATTCTTTTCTAGATTAAAGAGGTTGTCCACTAGTTTTATATTCATGGGCTATCCTTAGGATAGGTCATCAATGTCAGATAGGCCTGATCAGCTGTTCTTGGTGCCAGCAGGAAATGCTCAGTTCTGGAGCTGTTCAGTCTTCTGATAGTGGCCACTGCCGGTTCTGCACATCCGCCTCCTATTGATCTGAATAGCAGGCAAATGTGCAGTCCCCGGCTTCGACCACAATCAGAAGACGGACCAGCTCCGAAACTGAACATTTTAGGCTGAATGCTACCGCCGCTGGCACCGGCAACAGCTGATCAGCGGGGGTGCTGGGTGTTGGCCCCTGGCTGTTCTGACATTGATGACCTATCCTAAGGATAGGCTATCAATGTAAACGTAGTTGACAACCCCTTTAATAGATGAGGTTCTAATAACCCAGAATTCCCTCTTCTGACCCAAGTGTGAGAGCTGGAAAGAAATACACATTGTCACACTCGGGTCAGGAGAGACGCCGGCCAGGCCATGCATTGCGATGCAGTCATCGTTCATATTACACGGCTGTGTGACTGTGCCCTTAAGAAAATGGTACATACCAATCTTACATCAAGACATTGCGCCAAAATGGAATTTACATTTGTAAGATCGGAAAAGCCAGATTTTAACCCCTGCAAAATGAAAAACGCCCTCCCTGCCTCATTAACTTTTATATTGCTTTTGAAAGGAACTGCCAAAAGATCTTGTCTACCAGGTCGGAAATGGAAAAACTGCTTCATCGGTACATATTCCACATATTGTAACCCCATGCCAGATAACCAGGAATGTCACACTGTACTGTTATAGCTGAAACCAGGCTGATGTATTCAGCAATTTAACCAGTCGTCCAACGACCATTCTTCATTGATTAGTTTAGTGTAAGTGGTTTGGCTTCTGCATACATTTCTTCGTGCACAGAAACGTTTGTCTTTTTCCTACACATTAATGTAACAGACAAAAACTTTATAACACTAAAAATACAATAGAGTATTACTGAGGGATTGCATAAAACTATGTCGTAGATTCATTCCAAAACCCTCCTGAAAAACTGCTTCAAAAACACTTGGAAAACTCTTCTTATTCATTCTCATTTCTATGGAAAGTCCACTTTGCTCATATGAAGTTTTTTTTTTCCCTGATTAGATTTTAAAATCCTGACAAACAAGGTACAGTAAAATCAACAGGCTGAAAAACGCCCCCCCAACCAAAAAATTTTGAAAAAGTTTTCAAAACCCCTTCAGTAAAAAAAAAAAAAACCTCTCCAAAAAATGGACATCACTGGTCTTGGTTCAGCGCCTCCTCTCTTCTTGCGATAGCTGTCCACCTTCCTTGCTTCATTTGGATGAGGCGTCCTACGTCATCCACACAGTGTTTTCCTTCGCGCTCCTGTGCACGTGCAGCTCTCTCTGCTCTTCCGAGGACAGAGCAAAGTATTATAGTATGCATGCACTGGCGCTGGCCTTTCCCCTCATATATGCATTACAGTACTTTTCTCTGTCCTTAACAGGACAGAGAGAAGTGCGCCTGTGCCAAAGCGCGATGGATTATATTGTGTCGATGACGTAGGATGCGTCAGCCGCATGATGTAGGAAGGAAGATGGCAATTACAAGCAGAGAGGAGGCTCTGTTCTGTTCCTGTATCTCTGCGGTAAGCTCGGTTTTGTTCCTGTATGTATGTTTTAAGCGACATTTCTTCCTTGAATCTATGTAGTAAGCTTGGTTCTGTTCCCATATCTATGTAGTAAGCTCAGTTCTTTTCCCATATCTATGTAGTAAGCTCGGTTCTGTTCCCGTATCTATGTAGTAAGCTTGGTTCTGTTTTGTATCTATGTAGTAAGCTCTGTTCTGTTCCCGTATCTATGTAGCAAGCTCGATTCTGTTCTTATGTCTATGTAGTAAGCTCAGTTCTGTTCCTGTATCTATGTAGTAAGCTTGGGTCTCCTCCCGTGTCTATGTACTAAGCTCTGTTCTGTCCCTGTATCTATGTAGTAAGCTGGGTTCTGTTCCCATATCTATGTAGTAAGCTCGATTCTGTTCCCTTATCTATGTAGTAAGCTCCGTTCTGTTCCTGTATATATGTAGTAAGTTGGGTTCTGTTCTTGTAACTATGTAGTAAGCTCAGTTCTGTTCCTGTATCTACCTAGTAAGCTTGGTTCTGTTCCCGTATCTCTGTATTAAGTTCGGTTCTGTTCCCGTATCTACGTAATAAGCTTGGTTCTGTTCCCGCATCTATGTAGTAAGCTCAGTTCTTTTCCCATATCTATGTAGTAAGCTTGGTTCTGTTTCGTATCTATGTAGTAAGCTCCGTTCTGTTCCCGTATCTATGTAGTAAGCTGGAATCTGTTCTTGTATCTATGTAGTAAGCTCGGTTCTGTTCCTGTATCTGCCTAGTAAGCTTGGTTCTGTTCCTGTATCTATATAATCCATATATATAGAAATATACATATGGATTATGTTTAGTTTATTTTTCACTTCTATACCCATCAGATACTATAGCTAGACATTAAATGATGTTAGGACACAATAGGAAATGAAACATAGCCCAACGTTACTTTTTATTTAGAAAATCATGAAAAATTCCCATAGTATAAGTGGTTAATTAAAACCATTTAGGAAAATAATTGTCACCATGACTATTCAATTGTAATGTGGTAGTTCATCATTTAATAATTAATCCATGATGCTCTATTGTTCGTTTCACTTTATTACGAAGTTTTCAAATGTCTAAGTGAAAACATATGGAGAAGGACCACAGTCAGATCACATCACTCATGAGTGGTTGGTCTGATAGGACATGTCCTAGTCATCTTACCCGGTAGAATTTTAGTTTTAATACTTTAGGCATGTGATGCAGAGACCAGAGAGAGTTGCAACATGTCATTAATTTTAGGTGGTTCAATGCTGGTCATAAAGGCTTATTTGGTAACTTTCTAACTCCACAACTTGTCAATAGCTAGAGCAATAGATGTAGTACCAAATGATCCCATGACATATGGCCTATTATCACAAGGAGATTTTTTCAGGCATCGCAAACTGTCATGGCGACATCAAGATCTGTCGTAACTACAAATTTTGGCACTCTGCCTGCTGAGTTCTCTGATGTCTGTGATCAGCACAGGAAGACGCGGGCGTCAATCCACAGACTTAGGCAAACAAGCAAGAGTTAATCTATGCTGGGCTGCTTGTTAGTCTCTTTGATCACATGCTATAAGGGAGCCAATCACGTTCGCTCCCTTCCAATATTATGCTGGCTGGACTGTTCCATTAATGGCAGCTATAGTTTACCTATACTGGTCTGATCTGGTGTGGTGTTGTGATCCAAACTTACTGGTGGTTGTTGTGCATTATTACTGTGAGTGGATGTGGTGTTTACCCTTGTTGTGCTTTTGTTGCTACTTTCCTGCTCTTGCTTTTCTCCTTTGTCCCTTACTATTTATTCTTGTGAGTTTGTAGTGTGTCTGAGTTTTGATTTTACCCTGTCTGTCTTAATCTGTGTTTCCATCACACTCCTGCGCCTTCCTTTTCTGGTGTGGGGAACAGATTAGATCTGGTCAGGAGAATAGTAAGGCACAGGACTCCGGCATCTCCATCTTCAGGGGTAATCCAGAAGTTAGGGATAGCCTAGACTCCCCTAGCATGAGGAACCGTATAGGAGGCCCCTGTCCCTCACCATCCTGCAGTCAGATTGTGACACATATATTCAGAAGCTCATTCCAAACCTTCCTTCTCATTTTTCTGGGTTCTCTCTATGGCCTCACTATTAAGAGTTTCATAATTAGCTGTAAACTGAGAACCTCAAAGTATACCCTCTGTGAAGGATGATGTTGTGCCTATGGAATTCACCGATGTCAATCAATGCTTGGTTTTCAGAAGAGAAAGTGGAGTCAGATGACTTACGACAAGATGAAAGTGTGTAAATGGACTAGACTAGCGCATGCTGCAGTTTGTTCCACGCGGTCCTCCATACATTGATAGATGGAAATAAGCCCAAAGTCGAGTGTCCACACACTTCTATGTGTTTTTGGGTATATCCTTCAACATCCTTTATATTTTCTGTAGGATGGGAAGGTCAACTCAACAGAAATCCTTATTAATTTTTTTTATAAATATATGAATTTTATAACTTTTGGCTAGGGTCACACGACCGTATTTTCTCTCATCTGATGCTATTGTGCTATTCACACTCTGATCAGAGTTTGATCTGATTTTCTCGGATGGGGAGAAGATAGGAAAATACATTTTTCCATCTTTTCCATTCTGTTAGTCCATGCCATGAAAAAACATTTCCACAGACCCATTGGCTTGCAATCCAATTTTCGGATGCAAATGAGTCGCCCACCACAGCGCTGCAGCAGTCGCCTGCGGGACACTGCGGGGACTTCTCTGTGGAGACCCTTCTGGCCACAGGTATGTCAGGTTCACTTGTATAGGAGTTGTGACGCCACTCTCGGTTTTGCGGTCAGGGTGATGGGGACCGCCACTGCAGTTTAACGAGCGTCTGGGGCTGATGGTGTCTTCAGTCTGGTGTTATGGCCTCCCGAGAGTGAGGCTGGCCCCAGGGGCTCGGGTATATGTGTGTGGAACCACAGGTCGCAGAATAATTCAGTCACAGTCCAGAAAGTCTTTTAACTTGTTTACTCACTTTTAGTTGATTTGTGAGATACCCGGGCGATGCTGAGATTATACCAGGTGGAACCAGGATTTCCTACAGGCCGTCCTGAGGGTAGCTATTAACTTGCCTTCCTTGCACTTGTTTTGTTTCGGATAACCCCTGACTTGCAGTATCATGGTATTCATCCAGGGAAGTCGCTACTGCCTCTCCTTACCTTTCTGGCCCCTTTGCCGGCAGCGTGGACCAGGTGAGATGGCTTCTGGCCCTATCTACTTATGGGTCCCCCTGTTGCTGATGAGGCTCAAACTCTGTATCTTTGGTGAGGAACCTCCAGTCCCCTCACCGGCAGGTTTAGCAGATCAGTAAATCGATGTCTGGCTCTAGGGACCTGTTCCCTGTGCGTGCGTAGTTACCAGCAATCCCCGTACTCGACTGCGTCTCTTCAGGTGTCTTTCAGGCTGACTTTCTGGTCACTGTACTCCCCCGCTAACAGCTACCACACATACAGGGTCTGACTAGCGTGGCTGTACGTCTGCCTCCTTCAGCAACTTCTGTACACTGCTCCAGACTGGCTTGCTCCTCCTCCTTCCTTACTGCCACTGCAACCTAGCTTCCCGCCCCTCCCCTCCACCCCTTGCTGAGAATTGAAAGCTAACCTCTTTAGAGGCTTCCCAAGGGTCCCTTCTAAAGGTGTGGGAGACCTGGTTGCTATGTGTCTGTGTGTGCACCTCATTCTGGCCTTTTGGAATTACCTGGAAGCACTGTCCCAGCATGGGTGCAGTACTCTGTGGTGCCTGACCAGGTTAGGGGCGCCACATAAATCGTGCATGATTTTTATTTGGGAAAGGTTCAATCCGAGGAATAACTGGACATGTGCACTGCCCCATTGACTACACTGGTCCGATGTATTGTCGGATCCCCCTGAGACCAAAAAACAATCCCTGTTGTGTTGACTGTTACGTTCGCCAAAGGGCGTTGAGCGTCCGGGCACCATGCACCGGATTTCCCTGAGGAAGTGACCTGCAGCGAAGCCCTATACAGGGACTATGCGGCACTTCCAACAAAAGGCCTAAATGCACAGCGGTCGGGGACCAGAGGGGGCAGTCTATTACGAATGGATATAGTAACAACGTCCAGGACTGGAGACCAAGGTGAAGGCAGAGACGACACGGCACCAAAGAGTAGATTTGGACGAGACAGCACTGTGGTGGAGGCTCAGGTGACGTGACAATCAGGAGGTGGCTCAGACGGACGGTACTGTGGTCAACGCACTGACGTGGCGGCACACAGGCGATGAAGGTGATGACACTCTAGGACGAGACAGAGGTTAGTAACTTGAGACAGGTACAGGGACTAGACACAATAAAAACTGGAGACCTGAGAACTAGCAACGCGCTACTGGCAACGTTGCTCAGGCACCTCCTTTTAGGGGAGGCGAACTAAAATACTCTTTAGGTAACAGGTGACCAATGAGGTCACTTCCAGGTAATGGGGCGCTACCACTTTAAGAAAGGGGCGTGGCCGTGTGCGCACCTTATGAGCACTTACTGAAGACATGCGTGTGGCCTGGAAGCAGGAAGAAGCTGCAGCAGACTCTGGAGCAGAGCACATGACCCGAGAGTGTGAGAAGACCACGGCAGAACCTGAATCAGGAGAGGAACCTGCAGAACTGCGGGGCAGGTGAGAGGAAGGATGCCACCATGGCGCCACCAGAGGCTGGGAGCAGGAGCACGCGGAACCGGGCAGGTGAGAGGAGAGGGCCCCCCCCCGGGACCTGGTGGGGATGGGCGCTACAGTGACCTTAGCCTACTTCAGGGGGAAAACTCGTGCGTTTATGTTTGTATCTTGACTCTTTGCTTTGCTGCTATTTTATAGCATTTTATATCTTGTGAATAAAGATGAGTGGATCAGACAAAATTTGAATTTGCAGATTTTTACGGGGAAATTCGATTCATGGAGGAGTTATTTCCAAATTTAATGCCCCTTATTATGTCCTAGACTCTATAAAGACCCCAGTAACGTAAAAAAACCAAAAACCTCCCAAAACTTAATGGTGCTTTACACGCTGCGACATCGCTACCAATATATCGTCGGGGTCACGTCGTTAGTGATGCACATCCGGCGCAGTTAGCGACATCGCAGCGTGTGACACCAAGGAGCGACGATCAACGAGCACAAAAACGTGAAAAATCATTGCTTGTTGACACGTCGCTCCTTTTCAAAATATTGTTGCTGCTGCTGGTACATGTTGTTCGTCGTTCCTGCGGCAGCATGCATCGCTACGTGTGACACCGCAGGAATGACGAACATCTCCTTACCTGCGTCCACCGACAATGCGGAAGGAAGGAGGTGGGCGGCATGTTCCGGCCGCTCATCTCCACCCCTCCTCTGCTATTGGCCAGCCGCTTAGCGACGTCGCTATGACGCCGAACGCACCTCCCCCTTGAAGGAGGGATTGTTCGGCGGTCACGGCGACGTCACTGCAAAGGTATGTGCGTGTGACGCTGCCGTAGCGATAATGTTCGCTATGGCAGCGATCACCAAATGTCGCACGAACGACGGGGGCGGGAGCTATCGCTCGCGATGTCGCAGCGTGTAAAGCACCCTTTATGCTCATAAACTCATTGTGAGTGGAACAAAGGTGATTTCGGCAGCTAAATAGGAAAGGGTTCTTTACAGTTAGAGCAGTCAGACTGTGGAATGCCGACCACAAGAGGTAGTAATGGCAGATACTATAACAGCTTTTAAAAAAGGCCGGATGATTTCCTCAGTACATACAACATTATTGGTTGTAAATTATTTAATGACAAAATGTATAATTGGTAGAGGAAGGTGGAACTAGATGGACCTTTTTTCAACCTATGTAACTATGTTCGGCGTATTTGCTTTTCACCATCACCCGTCTGGTCCTCATCACATCTTCAGATTGCTGCCGCCGCTCGCCTTGAATTCTCTCAGACTCTCGCGCTAGATTAGAGCTTTCTGGGTCCGATGAGACCTGCGAGGGTTTTTCGCAAGAGTGCTCCATCCGCCATGACCGTGCCCGCATTTATAAAATCCTCCCAGGTCAAACCCAGTAGCCGCGCTCTGGCGCGAGAGGCTTAGGGTGATCTGAACATAAGAGAAGGATTGGACGGATGGCAGCGAGGTGTGGATGAGCCGTAGAGGTGAGTGGTAAGGTAAGAATACGGATTTTTTTTTTACAGTTTGATGGCTTCTTATGGTTCAGAAAAATGGCGATTGATGGCTGGTATTTTAGTGAATTCATGCAGAAGCAAATTACAGAAAAAAAAAAGAAAATCAGCATTTTGGAGAATGCAGATTTTTGTAAAATTCTAATTCAATTCCACTTGAATTTTTGCGCCATTGAAACCTGAAGCGTTTGCATAAAATGATTTATTGTTTTCAATAGGTTTTTGTGTTACATGTATTTTATTTTTAAATGTTGACAATGTATTTTTTTCATATCCCGATCTTAACTCAAAAAAAATATAAAAATTATTAATCTTGTAATTTTTACATTGGCCACTAGGGCTTTTTTTAAACTTGTACTTCTTGTCCTTTCCAGAAGAGTTTACATCAGTTTCCTTATCATCAGAGACAGGATGACAATGACAGGTACAGTACACTGCCGATAACATAGGATTCAGCCATCACAATTGTTAATGTCACAGCTGACTCTTTTCCTCCTCCCATCCCGTCCCAGGGGCGGCACAGTGGCTCAGTGGTTAGCACTGCAATCTTGTAGCGCTGGGGTCCTGGGTTCTAGTCCCACAAAATACAACATCTGCAAGGAGTTTGTATGTTCTCCCCGTGTTTGCGTGGGTTTCCTCCGGGTTCTCCGGTTTCCTCCCACACTCCAAAGACATACTGATAGAGCACTTAGATTGTGAGCCCCAATGGGGACAGTGTTGCCAATGTATGTAATCCGCTATGGAATTAATAGCGCTATATAAATGAATAAATATTATTATATTATTATCACGACGACCTTTGCACAGGTCCATTAGATGCTTGTCACGGGGTATGAAATGACAGAACTTGGGCTCCTAGACTGGCTCTCAGACTAGAGACCATGTGCTGTTCCTTATGTCAAAGGTAGGCTTGATGGTAGAGAGGTCTGAGCCCCCAGCATGACCCTGACTCCTGTCCGAGTGCTGATCTTACTCCCCCTATTCCCCACCCTTAGGGTGGGCTGTAAACCACAGTAACAAAACCCCATGAAAACGACATGGACAAGGGAGAACCAAAACTCATACACACACACTCAAACATGAAGGAGAGACAATATGTGTACAGGGAAATAAAGAAAAAAGGAAGGAAGCAAACGCACAACAGGGAAACTTCTACACCACTCAAAACAGCAACTACAGATCACCAAGAACTGGATCACCACAAAGACTGGAATCGCTGGAGCTATGCTAAAGCTATTATCAGCTCAGAGAAACAGTCTCCCATCCCTTAAATAGGAAGGAGACGGCTGTGGGTGGTAATCAGCAACCTGAGCGCCCAGGAGCTGCACATCAATGCACAGGAATTAACTCCTGCAGGACTTGGGAGAAATGGAAATAAATCAGCCGACGCCCAGCTCAGGCTGAACAACAAGGAGACCTCAGGTTACCTGTCAGAATGTACAATGTGAATAGAGTTTGACGCCGTCGTGGCACCACTCGAGTGTGGAACCGAACACCGCATGACAATGCTTCAATACTTCTTATACAAACCAGTATGTTGTAAAACTGCACATCATGAAAATTAAATAAAAAAAACTTAAGTTTTTACTAAAGTTTATTTTTAGAACAAGCACAAGTCCAAACTACAGTCTCTAATGTGAATTCACAAATGCAATTATTCATATATTTGACATTAAAATGGTATTTGGTTGTTTTTCTACTAATAACTTCTACATTGATAATGATATAATAAAAAATGTATAAAAAAAAAAGATCTTAAACCTCCACCTTTTTTAGCCCCATTTATAATCCAGAAGTGGCAAAAATACATTGTATTATTACAAACATGTCACCAAACCAGCGGCGCATAAAAATATTTTTAGTTGTATAACGTAAACCAGAACCGTGCTGGCTGGAGGAAAGAACGTAAGAGAAACCGTAAAAACTGCTGTTTCTCTCTAATGGGTTTTTTAAGGATATTTGGATCTACAAGGCAAGTCAAAAGTTAAAGGGGTATTCCCATCTCCAAGATCCTATCCCAATATATAGTAGGTGTAATAATAATAATAATAATAATAATAATAATATTAGCAAATACCTTCAATTAGAAATGTTGTATAGTTCTCCTGATATAGCCATGTCTCACCTCATGTGCAGGGCATTGCAGGACCTTTCATATCAATGGATACCTAAGGTCCTGCAATGCCCTGCACATAAGGTAAGAGATATAGCTATATCAGGAGAATTATATTACATTTCTAATTGGATGTATTTGCTAATATTTTTATTATTTTTTATTATTATTATTATTATTATTATTATTATTATTATTACACCTACTACATCTTGGGATAGGATCTTGGAGATTGGAATACCCCATTAAGTCATCAATGGCTCTCCACCTAAAATTAGCAAACACCATAAGCAGTAAAGGATAATAGGATGAGTCTAATATGAAATCATAGATGAGAGGTTTCTGCCATCAGAAGGTTTGAACCATTACGCCATCTAATGGACGGTTGACCATGTTCCGTAATTATTGGTCCTTGCCCTAGAGCGCAAATTTAGGTCTATAGAAGTGCAGAGAGGACAATATAAAAGATTAACACATGAAAACGTCCAATGATATTCCATTCAGATGACTCTGTCTGGATGGCTAGTCCCTTTGTGATAGCTATATGTTTATGTTGTCTTTTAATGGTAATTTGCCATTGTTTTAATGATTGGTTAGATAATCTCCATTGTAAAAAGTGAATGTACAACGAAAAGGGGTGAAGATTAGAACTCTATGTAGTCTATCTATGACCTGAACTTGAATTTCGGCCAGACCAGCTAGCCTTCCCTATATCAAAACTCTAGCTAATGGTTTCCAAGTGTTATATACAGGGTGGTCCAAAAGTAGGTGGACAGTATGTGTAATAGGGTTATGGGAGGAGATTTATCGAACATGGTGTAGAGTGAAACTGACTCAGTTGCCCTTAGCAACCAATCAGATTCCACCTTTCATCTTCCAAAGAGTCTGTGAAGAATTAACAGTGGAATCTGATTGGTTGCTAAGGGCAACTGAGTCAGTTTCACTTTACACCATGTTTGATAAATCTCCCCCTTCAAAACCCAATTTCATATACTATCCACCTTCTTTGGACCACCCTGTATATAGGGACAGTTATGTACCATCAACCCATTACTGTTAAGTAACTAATACAAAACTTTCTAATACGGATTGATGCCACGTTGATATGAGCATCATCTCCCCTTGTACTTCATGTTCATGAGTAGACGACAAGTGGGAGCGATGTCACATCTAAGGCTCTGCTCACATTCTACATTATATTTTTACATTTTTATTCTCCCCCAAATGAATAATAAAAACAGAAATAAAAATTATAACGTGCACACAACCTTACCTGATTGTTAAAGGAACCTGCCCGCGTATCGGGAAGCATGTATCAGACACTGGCTGTATGATTTCAACATGGAACGTTCTACTCTGAAATGCGGTGACGTGTCAGAGAAAGACAGACTAGGCAGATCGAGAGGCTAGGCTGATCGGGAGACTAAGCAGAATGGGAGACTAGGCCGATCGGGAGAATAGGCCGATCGGGAGAGTAGGCCGATTGGGAGAGTAGGCCGATCGGGAGAGTAGGCCGATCGGGAGGCTAGGCAGATCGGGAGACTAGGCAGAACGAGAAACTAGGCAGAACGGGAGACTAGGCAGAACGGGAGACTAGGCAGAACGGGAGACTAGGCAGAACGGGAGACTAGGCAGAACGGGAGACTACGCAGAATGGGAGACTGGACAGAACGGGAGACTGGGCAAAACGGGAGACTGGGGAAAATGGGAGAAAGGAGAACTCCAGCAACAAAGTCCAACGGATAGTAAAACCAAAAATATTTATTAGTTCATATTAAAAATCCATAAAAGTATCCAAACAGGGTCCTGTGCAAACAGAGGACGCGTTTCAAACTCGGTTTGAAACGCGTCCTCTGTTTGCACAGGACCCTGTTTGGATACTTTTATAGATTTTTAATATGAACTAATAAAGATTTTTGGTTTTACTATCCGTTGAACTTTGTTGCTGGAGTTCTCCTTTCTACAGTTTGGATTGCCGGTTTCCCTTTCTGTGCACAAGTCCTGGAAGCGGTGTGTCCCCCTTCGGCTATAGGTGAGCGGATATCATTTTTCCTTTTGTTGGGGAAAATGGGAGTCTGGGCTAAACGGGAGACTGGGCTAAATGGGAGACTGGGCTAAATCGGAGACTGGGCTAAACGGGAGACTGGGCAAATCGGGAGACTGGGTAAAACGGGAGACAAGGCCGAATGGGAGACGGGAACGATCGGGAGACTAGGCACATAGGCGGGTCCCCAGCGGATTCTCTCCACCAGTTCCCTTGGAGTGACAGGTCTCTCCCTGAGTGTGTTTATAGTCATAGACATAGCATAGTCATTGGTAGCGAGAAAAGAGAAGCCACCAGGGACCCGAGTGTCCAACTAGTCTCAAGTGCGGCTTGGAACTGTAGGTTTTCCTCTGACATGCCGCATTATTTCAGAGTCAAACATACTTGGCTGAGCTCGTACAGCCGGTGTCTGTTAGGTTCCCTTACAACTCTTTACAGTCTACACTCATGGCCCTATAATGAACATATTTCACTTCTCGTCTGCTTCATCCATAGTATTTTTTGCAACTTTATGACATAGTTCAATCGTCTTCACCTGCTATTGTACCTACAAGTCAATGTCACATCTACTAGACTCAGGTTTCCAAATATGAAGAGAGGCAAGGCGGACAGAAATCTCGAAAAGTTGTACACATGGCGTTACCTGTTGCTTATATAAGGCATCTCTAATAAGAAGCTATTGCAGCAAGCCATTACTACATACACTATGATTTCGGTAATATGATACCTATAAATTTAGTCATTTGCTTGAAATCCGTCTCTTGGAAGTTACCATGGATAGAAAAAAATGGCACAGGACAACGTGTACACTCCGTCATAAACGTCATTGGTCAGTGTCTTTATGAAAATGCTGCTGCCACCTGGTACAGTGATTTGAATATACAGTAGCGCACGGAGAAGACGCAGGCGAAAGTACACAGACAGCTTGAATGAAGACACAAGAGGAAGCTTTAAGGCCCTCATCCGAAGGGAAGGTGAAGCTTCTGGGCCAGCCAGTAGCATCAAAAATGTCCTATTTACAATATTCTTTGCGAAGTTCTGTTGAGAAAAGACGAATATACAATAATTATTATACTGAAGACGATTTTTGAAAAAACATGCCTTATATTTAACATAGGAGCTTATTTATTTTCATTGCTGTTACTGCAAAGAATTTTTAAATGCTGTTACTGACAAAATTCCTTCCAAAGCTATCAAATAAAGGGCTATTTTTTTAGCCTAGGATACAAAATATATTTAAAAGAAATGTACCGTATCTGTCAATCGTAATCACCACAGGCCGGTGCATATGTCGCGGGCGGAGGAGGGGACGCTGCGCTCACCCACTGCTCGGGTCCGGCTGCTGCTGCGTCTCGGTGGTGGCTCGAGTGGTGGGCCGGATCCCGGGGACTCGAGCGGCGTTCCTCGCCCGTGAGTGAAAGGGGGTGGTTTTGGGTTTAGGGATATTGTCCGTGACGCCACCCACGGTTGTGGTGAGGTTGTGACACCACCGCTGCTCTGGACGGGGATCCCGGGAGCGATGACAGGGAGCAGCTTGGATGTTGGTTCTCCCCTCCGTGGGTAGGGAAGTTGATTGTCCCGGGGCCCCGGAGAGGGGTAGGGATGGATGGCAGGTGGGTTTCGGGGCCTGGTGAGGTGCAGGGTCACGGGGGCAGCGCTGTGCCGCACGGCACGGTGGTACTCACTCAGCCAATGATGAATGCAAAGTCTCCGGTAAAACAAGCGGCTGGATAGACGGGTCCCACAGACGGCTGCGGTAGCTCTCCCGGTAGGTTGATGGTGACTGCCTTTCCCTGCACCTCTGTTGTGTTTACGGTTCCAATGGCTTCCCACCGGTAACCCGCTCCCCAGCTTGGATGGATGCTGGAGGAGCCCCTTTTGCCCGCAGGCTCTGGCCCTGGGAACTGTAGCCTTGGCGGTGACTGTGTTTCACTCTACAGTGTGAGCTGTTGCCTTCAATCGGGTCTTGACTGCTGGGAAACCCTGGAGGTTCCCTTCGCTAATGGATTTGACCGGTTTTACGGCGACTCCTAGCCTGGTCGTTGTCCGTAAGCCCTGCCGGATGGTGCTGGCTTATCTTTGCTCCCCGATCCGGTACCGTCGGGCCACCGCCCGTCCATGGTCCGTACGGTTCACTCCAATCAGCCTCTCCTGCAGACGGTCACCACCGTCTGTCAACCTTGCTGTTCCGTCCGGGCCACACACCCGGACGCCTTCAGTCTCCTCTCCTACCACTTCACTTCACTCCTCCTCAACTCCTCTCCAAAACTCATCTCACTCCTTTTCCTGCCTCCAGGACTGTGAACTCCTCGGTGGGCGGGACCAACTGCCTGGCCCACCCCCTGGTGTGGACATCAGCTCCTGGAGGAAGGCAACAAGGATTTTATGTTTGGCTTCGGTGTGCCTAACCGGGGTGTGGGGTGTGTTGGTGTAGTTCTGTGATGACCTGGCTTGTCCAGGGCGCCACACATATCATTCTGTACATGTGAAGCCAGAGGCGCCTGAGCTGATTGATTGGCTGTGGGGCTGCGTTGTCAGTGCTACTGACAATAACAAGAAATAGACACCAGAATCAGCCTTGGAGACTCATTGCTGGACCCAGGGAAGGTGAATAAAGTGCAGGTTTGTTTTTTAGACAAACTGTGTTCTAGGAACAGGAACACCCCTTTTGCATACAGTACAAACCTTGACTCCATCCACCCTAAAAGCTGCACTCAAGAACTTGACTATCTATTTATACCCACCGCCCTTGGGCTATATTATTTGGGGAGCACTCCTTAATAAATTATAATGGGAAACTCTGAGCCCCTTTTTATCAAAGCTTTTATGCCAGTATTCTGGAATAAAAACCTTTGAAAAGTTGCATAATTTTGGTACAACTCAAGGCAGTGCAAATTTTGTGACTTTTGGTGTTCTCACGCCATTTTTGCCTAGTTCAACAAAGTAGGTCAAACGGGGAGTGGTGACTGCCGCTTGTTAAATTCATGATGTGTGTCCCGCTTGACAGATAGTCCTGTAGTTTCCGGCTGTAGAAGGATGCAGCATTTGGCTACACAAGCTGTTCTATGACTTTCCCTTTTTCCTGCTTCGTTTTTATCCCTTTCTTTTTAGGACCCTGCGGATTTCCTCACCTTTTCAGCTGTTAATCTTCAGCACTTCCCTTTGTCTTTAAATCCCCTCATTCCTCTTTACTCTGTGCTGCTGATAGGTCTAATACCCTTAACAAGTCTTCAGTGCAAGCAATCAGCTTGTATGCATCTGGAGAAATTTTGTTGCTGTTGCAGTTCCTCTCCCTGAGTCATCTGGAGATAAGTTATTAGTTTATGGTTCCCCTGTTTGTGTTCCCTATGTCTTCTTTAGAGCTTAGTGGGTTGACTAAGTACCCATCCCATCTGTTCCCCTAGGGCCTATTTCAGGGTGAGCCAGGGTCAGGTATCCTGCATAGGTGTGGAACCTATCTAGGGCGGTGAGGCAAGCAAGGGACCAG
This sequence comes from Anomaloglossus baeobatrachus, assembly GCF_048569485.1. Taxonomy (NCBI): domain Eukaryota; kingdom Metazoa; phylum Chordata; class Amphibia; order Anura; family Aromobatidae; genus Anomaloglossus; species Anomaloglossus baeobatrachus. The sequence goes on along the minus strand of NC_134363.1, from coordinate 150,808,253 downwards.
GAGTAGGTCTGGTCAGGATGACCCATCTCACCCTTCCCTAGACACAGGGTTTCACTTCTCTTTCACCGTTCCCTTGTTACTTACCCTTACATTGTATGACAATGTGGCTGCGTACGTTATGCCAGAATCTTACTCCAGCCAGGAATGGTGTAAGATTTTGTCATGCTAGGTACGGGGAAATACCAAGCGAACGGTGAAAGGAAGAGAAACCCTGTGTCTAGGGAGGGGGAAGATAGTGATCCCTGACTAAACCTACCACTGGCCCCTTTGGTCTCTCACCACCAGGTTCCGCACCTATGCGCCGAGCTAGATACCTGACCCTAGGTGTCAATAGTGCTGGACCCTAAATAGGGAACGGATATGATGAGCTCTTCGTCAATCCCACTAAACACTAAAGAAGACACAAGGGGGGCACACGGGGAAATGCATGAACTACCTATCTACAGATGACACATGTAGAAGTTTAGCAAAGTTTTCAGCAATGATACCACAGAGGAGTACAAGCCACCTGCTTGCAACTAAGGCTTGAATGAGTTGAAAAATATCACCAGCACCAGTCCAAGGAAGGAAGGGGTATTTAAGCACTAAGAGAATACTGATGATCAGAAGCTGGGTGGAAGGTGAGCTTCTGCTGGGTCCAAAAGAGGAGAGATGAATCCAGCAGGAAAGCTGCCTATACCAATGAATACTGACAGCAGTAACAATGGAAAGTAAGGGAGCATTTGGCGCAGCCAAACACTGTGACCTTCTATGGCCAGAAACCACATGACTGTCTGTCCCCGTGACAGATTTGTGGTTGGGTACACATTGATGTGTAAGCCACGCATCTGATCCTCTTGATGAATCTGAAATGCACCTTCTCAAGACTGTTGCCATCAGAGCTGGTCTTGTCGAATCGGGCCCATTATTTTTAACTTCCATTTAACAGAGGTTGGAGAGATTTAGTTAAATGTTCCAGGTTTGGTTTTGCAGCTTAGCCCCAGTAGAAATAAAAAATATAACCACTTAAAAATTGTAGTCTCCATACCGCCCTCAAATGAGGAGTAAAATTGCAAATCAAGTCCCCAAATCATATTTGCTGCAGTTGTAAGATACCAAACCATTGATTTTGTTGCATTGTATTATCATTAACCAAAATCAGTCTTGCTTTGAAAATCCCGCAGAACTCTTGGATGCACATTTCGGGAACCCAAACCCTATAATTTTAACTGATCCCTGGCCAGATTCCTCTTCTTTGTCCAGTGTTTCTCTCCCGAGAATATGGTTTGTAAAAGGCTCCTGTATCTATCATTTCCATTTACTGTGGGAATTGTATTTACTCTGACATGCCGGGACCTCTGGGGCTGCCCTGTTGATTTAGCTGCACGTTGCCTGTTTTAAGAATCAGTCTGCTCCAGCTGCCAATTAGTGGTATGAGAAAATAACAGCATGATCTCACTTACCAAGGTCTAAGTCAATGTTCTTTGGTGTGACGGTCCTATCCAAGGATGCACGTTCCTTCAGAATGTTATTTTTGTAATCTGGAAAGGAAAAAAAAATCTCCAAATAAAATGCAAACTATAAAAAGTTCTTCACACAAAACAGAAGTGATAAAAAGTTAAATTAAAGGGGTTGTTTAATACTAGGACAAACCCTTATGATTCCACATGTTTCCACCAGGTAAAATTATAAACCCTATACTCACCTCCGGTACTGGCGCCCTTCCAACGGTGTCCAGGCTCGCGGTGCTGGGTCTCACGTGGGGCTGTGACATCACGTGGGCCAGTCATCCAATCAGCACCGGCTTCTGTCTCCCCGTCTTTGGACCAAATAAGTTAATCAACAGGAAGTGAGTGCTGCGCCTGCACTCACTTCCTGTTGATTGCTCGTTTGTTTGCTCCGATGGTGAGAAGATAGAAGCTGGTGGTGATTGGATGCTGGGCTCGTGTGACGTCACAACTCCATGTGAGCCCTGGTTGGATGAGTGACGTGACGTGACAGCCCCATGTGAGACCCAGCACCGCGAGCCTGGACACCGCTGGCAGGGCGCTGGTACCGGAGGTGAGCATAGGCTTTATTATTTTACCTGAGGGAAACATGTGGAATCAGAAGGTGTTTTCTTAGTAGTGGACAACCCTTTTAAACCTTTTTGTAGATACATTTGACTCTCCCCCGACATTCTGCACAGTAGCATCCTTGGGGATATGTTACTTCTAACAGATTGAAGGGTCATTGCAGCGTAATTGTCCCTGCTTTGTGCCTTTCTGCTAATGCCCCATTTTTGCAATTGTGCAATTGGGTTTTATAAAAAAAAACTGTTTGCATCTATAGACTCTGTGTTTCATTGACTATTGCTGACTGCAGAAATAGTTCACTAGGAATCCGTATCAGTGAACTCAATCTGACAGTGTGACAGGGAGTTTGGAGCTCTTATATTTGTTTTATTACTGAACTCCCCTCAGCTGATTTATGGACACAAATTGGACAAAGTTAAATATGCAAGAAAACAAAAAGCCAAAAGAAAACAAAAAGCCGGTAAAAGCCAAAGGAAAACAAAAAGCCGGTAAAAGCCAAAGGAAAACAAAAAGCCGGTAAAAGCCAAAGGAAAACAAAAAGCCGGCAAAAGGCAAAGGAAAACAAAAAGCCAGTAAAAGCCAAAGGACAACAAAAAGCCAATAAAAGCCAAAGGAAAACAAAAAGCCAATAAAAGCCAAAGGAAAACAAAAAGCTGGTATAAGCCAAAGGAAAACAAAAAGCCGGTAAAAGCCAAAGGAAAACAAAAAGCCGGTAAAAGCCAAAGGAAAACAAAAAGCTAGTAAAAGCCAAAAGAAAACAAAAAGCCGGTAAAAGCCAAAGGAAAACAAAAAGCCTGTAAAAGCCAAAGAAAAACAAAAAGCCAATGAAAGCCAAAGGAAAACAAAAAGCCAATGAAAGCCAAAGGAAAACAAAAAGCCAATAAAAGCCAAAGGAAAACAAAAAGCCAATAAAGGCCAAAGGAAAACAAAAAGCCAATAAAAGCCAAAGGAAAACAAAAAGCCGGTAAAAGCCAAAGGAAAACAAAAAGCTGGTAAAAGCCAAAGGAAAACAAAAAGCCAGTAAAAGCCAAAGGAAAACAAAAAGCTGGTAAAAGCCAAACAGTGCAAAATATTTAATAAAATCCAATTGAAAAAAAGTTTTCCTTTTCCTTTTTCCAAATACATTGAGTTAATGAAAAAAAAAAATTGTCCCCAGAGATTGACACTTTTCCAGGGAATCTGTCAACAGGTTTTTGCTATATAATCTGACAGCAGCATAATGTAGGCCAAGAGAGCTGCATTCCAGTGAGGTATCGCTTAATTTGCTGCTTGGTGCAGTTTTGATAGAAAACTTGTTTTTGTCTGATGTACATGTAGCAGATCTAAGGTTTCAAAGCTGTGTATAACCCCGCCCACATCCCTGATGGCAGCTTCATGTGCAAGCTGCCAATCTGTGATGGGGGTGGGCTTATGCAGATGAGCAGGTGAGCTGTAGTCCTGTAGTGATAATCTCCTGTTGATAAAATACTTATTGTATTGAAACACAACACACATCCCTGTAATCAAGCTCTTGTGCTCTATAATATGCTGCTCTCAGATTAAATAGCTAAAATCTGCTGACAGATTCCCTTCCAGTATTTTTTTTTTAAAGTTTATTTTATTTACCGATTCGAACATCTTCTCTCGGGTATTCGATGAGATCGGGAGGTCTCAGACATAATTCCTTCATATTTATATCTTTCCTATAAATAAATGGGAAAATATGGATCAATTGATTTGACACAATCATCATTTTCTTTAAAGAAATTGTATAAGATGAGAAAGTAACTTTTGTCTCCCTGAAACAGAGTCACTCCTATCCAGGGCCTGTATATGGTGTAGAAGCTCAGTCCTATTTGGGTTTGACAAGTCTATCATTCACAGTCCATGTAAGACCTGCGATATCGGACCGGCAGATTTTTCTTCTGACCCAAACTCAGCAGCTTCATTTATGCCTGTGAGGTAGGTCAGTTTAGGTGAGCTGACTCAGGGTAGGTCTCAACATCGTGGATTATACTTGGACTGTGATTGATGGGTGATGCCAGACAATACCAGACCATCCAACGATGAAGAGTAGCGCTGATTGTTGCAAAAGAGTAGATCCATTCTTCTAATCTCATAGAACCCCCTTTAAAGTACCGTATTTTTCGTTTTATAAGACACACCGGATTATAAGACGCACCCCAAATTTGGAGGAAAAAAAAGGAAAAAAAAGTATGGGGTCCGTCTTATAATCCGGTGGTGTCTTACCGGAGGTGGTGCAGGAGCGGTGGTAGAGTGGGGTCGGAGGAGGCAGGGGCAGTGCTGGAGTAGGGCGATGCTGCTGTCGGTGAAGCAGGTGACCCAGATGCTCACTGCGGACGGCGGCTCTGTTAGGCAGGAGGAGCATCAAGGAACTGTCAGTGGTGCAGGATTCAAAGAAATGGGGCCTGGAGTTGGTGCATGCGCAGACTGAGCTATCAGCTCAATCACAAGCCGAGATCTCATCTGCGCATGCGCCATTTTCCTTAAATCCGCTGCCTGGAGATCAATGGGTTGAAGGCGGCGCGTGCGAAGATGAGATCTTCAGCCAAGAGTTCCATCTGCGCACGCGCTGATGGAACTCTTGGCTCAAGATCTCATCTTCGCACGCGCCACCTTCAGCCCATTGATCTCCAGGCAGCAGACTTAAGGAAAATGGCATCGGGCGTTATTTTTTAAAGCCTGCACCACTGACATTCAGGATGGCGGCCCCTGCTTCACCGCCCGCAGTGCAGCAGACCCCACAGTGCAGCGCAGCAGAGCCCACAGCCCACAGCACAGCCCAGCGCACAGCACAGTCCGCAGCATCGCCCCTGCCTGCTGTGACCCCTCTCTACCCTCTCTACTAAGCTACATTCAACCTATAAGACGCACACCTCATTTTCCTCCCAAATTTTTGGGAGGAAAAGTGTGTCTCATACGGTATCTCATTTTTAAAATTATTTTGCTTTCCAAATTCCTTTGATCAAGTGAATGAATGGAGTACGTACCCTTGAGATTTATTCAAATTATATCCATAACCTAGAAAGAAAAGGAAACAAATATTAATTGTTTCATCAATTGCACTTTTTTTCGGAACCTGACAAAGTTGTCCCATCTGGAAGACTTTTTATTCCAAAAATTTCCCAGATGTGACAAGTGACAACCACTTTAATCACTGATTAAATTTGCCACAATTTGCTGCTTTCAACAATACTGATCATTGCCCCCATAACGTTTGTATATCATAGTCATTATTCAGACTTGGTTACAATGTAAACGATCTTTTTAGGATGATACAGAAGAGGTATTGTACGTCTCTCCGGGTTGCATCATGGATATTAACACCTGCAGAGACTCGTCCCCTTGAGGCGGTCTGTCCTATGTGCTACACGTCCCATCTTGTGAGTCACATTTACCTTTCCTGCGATGTTTGCGGGTGATGAGAATCACAGCTGTAAGCAGGAGAAGGAACAGCAGAAGGGTCGCCAGGATGTATCCGAGTTGTTGGAAGAAGTGAAGTCTGTTTTCCGGAATTATTACATTGATTACTTTATTTTCCCGGATGACGGTGGTATCTGGGGATAGGAGAATTAGACCACTGAAATCAGCACGAAAGAAGGGGGATTGAAATGCGTTTCACATTATTAGTAAATACTCTCATATATAATCCATGGTGTGTAGGGATGAGGCTGAGCAACAGATTTTGCATTGAGAGACCCCGTTCTTTAATCACTGAGCCTTCGCTGTAGTGATCGTGAAAGTGTTTATTCATAGGGACATGTTCACTAGTCATAACTAGACTTTTCATTACCCAGATTAATGCCATAGCCCTTTAATTAAATACTCTGACAAAGTCAAAGGAGCTTTTTGGCAAATTACCTTCCCTGGCAACCAGTTCTCACAGCACTCCTGTCATCCCTCCTCTCGGCTTTGCCCCAAAATGTTACATATTTTTTGTGACTTATTTCCTCCAAAGAACAAAGGATTGGGCATGCTGAAAACCAACATGCTCGATTCTTAATTTCCCTTCTATTACATGGTACACTATTTATAGTACCCGGCGTTGCCTGGTATAGTAACTGTCTATCTCTCTCCCACTCTCCCAGCCTCTATCTGTCTCCCTCTCTGTCTGTCTCTATCTCTGTGTCTGTCTCTGTCTGTCTGTGTCTCTATCTCTTTGTCTCTTTCCCTGTCTGTCTTTTTCTCTGTCTGTTTCTTTCCCTGTCTGTCTCTCTATCTCTTTGTCTGTCTGTCTTTTTCCCTGTCTGTCTCTGTATCTCTTTTCCTGTCTGTCTCTGTCTGTGTGTCTGTTTCTGTGTGTCTGTCTCTGTCTTTTTCTTTCCCTGTCTATCTTTCCCTGTCTCTGTCTGTCTCTTTGTCTCTTTCCCTGTCTGTCTTTCCCTGTCTCTGTCTGTCACTCTCTGTCTGTCTCTTTCCCTGTCTGTCTCTTTCCCTGTCTGTCTCTTCTGTATCTGTGTCTGTCTATATCTTTCCGTGCCTGTCTCTTTCCATGTCTGTCTCTGTCTCTTTCCCTGTCTGTCTCTTTCCCTGTCTGTCTCTTTCCTTGTCTGTCTCTCTCCCTGTCTGTCTCTCTCCCTGTCTGTCTCTCTCCCTGTCTGTCTCGCTCCCTGTCTGTCTCTCTCCCTGTCTGTCTCTCTCCGTCTGTCTGTCTCTCTGTGTGTCTCTGTCTCTCTCTATTCATCTCACCACCGATATCATATTACCTCAAAGATTCAGATTTATCAACTTGATCTTAAAGGCTGTACAATGATAAGAACCCTGCCACTACAAGACGTGGGCATATTTTGAGTCACTATCTCCATTCTTAAGGCTTTATAATAAGTAGAACCCTCTCACTACAAGACGCTGGTGCGTTATATTAACCAGGACACAGAAGATACCTATTTTCTTATTACACCATTCTAGGTACCCATCATTAGTTACCACTAATGGATTTAGGCACGGGAGCGCCTCTTGCACTGCATATCTGAGCGACAATGTGAACAAGACCCGTGCAGGGACAAAACGTTGTTTTAGTCGCTCATTTCCCGACACCACCTACTGCCTGTCACGCTCCCGGTCCGACCGCGCCGACCACCACCCGTCGCTCTGCCCCCTGGGGTCCCCGCTCCCCGCCGAACTCGCCCTCCTGCTACCTTGTCCATACCTTTCCCCCGTCGGTCCCGACGCCGAGCCGCACTCTCACTGCAGATACCTGCGCTCCAGCGTCCTGCCTCTCCTCCTGTGGGTTCAGCTCTGACTTCCGAGTTGCGGGCTTCACACATGCACTCAGAGGGCGCGCGCGTGCACTCACCTAGACTTAAAGGGCCAGCACAGCTGTCCGGGATCTGACTACTAATTAGCTTTGGGTATATAAGACTTCCTATTTACCTTGGCTGGTGCTTGTTCAACGCGTCCCAGTTGTTCAGGTCCCTCTATGCCATGTGCTTGGAGTAACTCTTTCTCTGTTTACAGATCCTGAGTACCATGCTGAGCACACACTTCAGCCTGATCCCAGTAACCTGCACCAGTCTCCACTCCTGGACTTCAGCCTGATCCCTTTAACCTGTACCTGGCCCAGATCTGGTCCAGTATCCACCACAGACTCTATAAGACGCTATCCTGTGAATTTTGCTGATCCCAGCTTCCGTGCATCTAGGCCCTCTGGGGTTACGCTCTACAGTCCCTGTATAGGGGTTCGCTCGAGGCGGTGCCACAGCGGAGTCCGGTGCATGGTCCAGTGGGTCCACTCCCAGGACTATCGCTACACTGCCCTATACCACATTTGTTCATTTGTTAATAAACTTTGAACACTTTTTGTAAACTACTTGTGAGTGTGCGATGATTAGAATTTATTGATAATATCACCTCACACATAAGCTTCTTATACTAAGAATGTGCTTCGTTGCCTATAGCAACCAATCACAACTCCTATTAATGACCTGTAGCTCCCAGCTCCATTGACTTTAATGGAGGCAGGTTTTTTGGTCAATAACTGTAAAGCATGAGGTTAAATTTCCCCTCAAAACATAGTCTATGACGTTCCCTGAGTCAAATGAATGGAAAATTTTGTCATTGTAAATGTGATGGTGCGGATTCCTTTAGTGGACACACATACATAGACACACATACACTCAGCTTTATATATATATATACATGTATATTAGATTACCTATAGCAGGTGCTGCAGCTATGCTAGGGCTCTTTGGTTCTTCTTCTTTTGGTGGCTCTCTTGGAGGCTCTTTTGGGGGCTCTCTTGGTGCATCATAGACAGTTAAGTGAAAAATCCTGCGTTCATGGATCCCACAGTAATGATGGTGTAGATGACATGAATAAGTCCCTTCATCTCCTTTTGTCAAATCTGATATGAGTAGTGAGAAGTCTCCATAAGCAAAAGCCGTATCTGTCACATTCATTTTCCTTCTGATAAAGAGGGGACCATAAGACCTCCTCTCTCCTGAAGCATACATGTCAATCAGACGGTCTGCTCGGTCATGAGGGATTCCTGGGGCTTGACGATCCCAGTGCACCACTTGCTGGTCTTCTTCACGATATCGATCAGTCCATATGTGGTTCCAATTCTCACAAGGAAGGACAACATCAGTTCCAACCAGAGCAACAACAACGGCCTTTTCTCCATCCCAGTACATCCTCACCTTACGTTCTAGAAGAAGAAATATCATACAATAGACATTATATTAGATTATACAGGGTAGAGGAGGAAAGAGGAGTTTACCCACGAGGGCTCACAGTCTACAAGGGGTGGGTGAGGATACAGTAGATGAGGGTAGAGCTGGTCGGGTAGCGGTATAGTAGACTGAGGGTTATTGCCGGTTGTAGGCTTGTCGGAAGAGGTGGGACTTTAGATTTCTTTTGAAGGTTTCACCAGTAGGTGAGAGTCTGATATGTTGAGGTAGAGAGTTCCAGAGTATGGGAGAAGCACGGGTGAAATCTTGTATGCGACTATGGGAAGAGGAGATAAGAGTGGAGTAGAGAAGGAGATCTTGTGAGGATCCGAGGTTGCGTGCAGGTAAGTACCGGTAGACTAGGTTATAGATGTTTGGAGGAGACAGGTTGTGGATGGCTTTGCATGTCATGGATATGTTTTTGAACTGGAGTCTTTAGGCAATGGGGAGCAAGTAAAGGGATTGGCATGGTGGAGAGGCCGTGAAATAGCGGGGGGTTGGCTCAGTCGGACAGCAGAGTTTAGGATAGATTGGAGGGATACAACAGTGTTAAAAGGCAGGGAGTTGCAGTAGTCAAGGTAGGAGATGATGAGGGGATGTAGTAGTATTTTTACTGAATCTTAGTTAATGGATGTATGGATCCGGGAAATATTTGTGAGTTCGAGTTAGCAGGAAGTAGAAAGATCTTGGATATGTGGCTTGAAGGTGAGAGCAAGCTCAACGTTTACCCCAAGACAGTGGGCATGCAGGACTGGGGAGATTGAGCAGCCTTTGACCAACTTTAGTGTCTGAAGAAGTATAGGATAATTTGTAAATGCCTTAGAACCTGGTATATCAGTCCTTCCTTACCTGACTTTGTGATATTTAGTTGGACCCTCACAGTCTCGTCAAGATGACAGTAGTGATGATGGAGGTTACATGAATACAGTCCTTGGTCACTCATTGATACTCCTAGGAAGCGACGAAAAAGATGAAGACATAGTTATAAAAATAGGTTCTAGTATTCAGATTTTTATGTGCTGAATTGAGTTTATCTGGGGAATCAGACATAACTGCAAAATCTGACGCATCTCGTGGATGGGTATGGCACCGCTTTTAAAGCAGCCATGTTTTTAATCCTATTTACCATCTTAAAAATGTGTAAACCGAAGTCCCACTAAACCGTACACCACTACTGACATGGATGCCTGGTGTTTTCTCCGAGATTATATATGTCATTATTACTATATTTTTAGTTAAAGAGGACCACCCATCAAGATTTTCATATATAAACATATATAAACTAAAGCCAGTGCTATACCGGAGCTATCATGCTGATTCTATACATACCTTTAGATGTGAGATCGGATGTATAGTTTCTGAAATATAGCCAAGTAAAGTTTGTGAAATGCACTATTATTTGATTGATAGGTGCAACAGAATATCTAATAGGTGGGTTGGGTTTTGCTAGTTATTCCCACCCCTGCCTATCCTTCATCCCCCTGTATCTGTTATTACGGGGGGTGGAGGGAGGGCGGAAGGACAGGCAGACAGACAGGGGTGGGAATAACTAGCAAAACCCGACCCACCTATTAGATATTCTGCAGCACCTGTCAATCAAATAACAGTGAATTTCACAAACTTTACTTGCCTGTATGTCAATTCTGCAGCACCTGTCAATCAAATAACAGTGCAATTCACAAACTTTACTTGCCTGTATTTCAGAAAGTATACATCCGATCTCACAACTAAAGGTATGTATAGAATCAGCATGATAGCGCCAGTATAGCACTGGATTGAGTTTATATATGAAAATCCTGGTGGTTGGTCCTCTTTAAAGCAAAGAGGAGGGGGTGCATGATGTGAACAGTTTATGCCTATGCAAGCTCCAAGGAGAGAGGTGCCACATCAGCCTGATCACCAGGTGCATCAACCCAACTCTATGAATCATGGAAATAGGTGATCCAGGACTAGAAGGAAATTGTTGATATACCTAAACCCCGTTCCCTTTATCCTTTCCCATTTCTTGGTTGAACTTGATAGATATGTGCCTTTTTCCAACAGTAGATAGTTGGTAAAGAAAGTGGCTAATAAGTGGCTTAGGTTTTGGCCATAGTGGTTTAGTTTTTTAGGAATACACACTGCCATACCTTTTATCACTAAAGAAAAATTGCCATTTTGGAAGGCAGATCTCGAAACCATGATTCGATCTTGGTTGTATCCACTGTAGATGCGTTGTTCCCCCGCAGAGAACATGTCCAGAAGACGCTCTCCTCGGTACACTCCTTGACTGCTATAGAGATCCCAGTGTACGACTCTTTGCCTGTCCGTAATGCTGTCCTGTGTCCACACCATGCGATAACTCTGACATACTAAATGAGCCTGAGACCACGTTGGTGCACTGATGTTAGATACTGAAACGACCACACTCTCTGGATTCTGTTGGCTGGAAGGCACTGCGGAGACAATAATAAGAAATTGTTTAATTCAGGAAAATAGTCTTGGCTCATCACAGATGTCATTTGCATCTTCAAAATATCCAAATTCTTGTCACAATGTGACTGCAGGATAGTGAGGGACACTGTCCTTTACGCTTCGGGACCCTAGGCTATCCCTGACCTCCAGATTACCCCTGAAGGTGGAGATGCCAGAGTCCTGTGCCTTACTGTCCTTCTGACCAGATCTAATCTATGGAAACACAGATTAAGACAGAAAGGGGAAATCAAAACTCAGACATATTGTAAGCTCACAGGAACAAAGAGTAAAAGACTAATGCGGGCGTCACATGAGACGATATATCGTGCGATATGTCGGCTGGGTCACGTCATAAGTGACGCACATCCGGCATCGTTTGATATATCGTAGCGTGTGACAGCTATAAACGAGCAGAAATACTCACCTTCTCGTTCATCGCTGACACATCGCTCATTTTCTAAAAATCGCACGTCCTGTTGTTCATCGTTCCCGGGGCAGCACACGTCGCTCTGTGTGACATCCCGGGAACGATGAACACAGCTTACCTGCTGAAGTAAGGAGGTGGGTGGGATGTTTACGTCCGGCTCATCTCCGCCCCTCCGCTTCTATTGGCCGGGTGCTGTGTGACGTCGCTGTGACGCCAAACGTCCCTCCCCCTTCAAGAAGTGGATGTTCGCCGCCCACAGCGACGTCGCTCAGCAGGTAAGTACGTGTGACGGGGTTTAACAACTTTGTGCGCCACGGGCAACTAATTGCCCATGGCGCACAAACGACGGGGGTGGGTACGATCGCTCGTGCGATCGCACGATAGATCGTATCGTGTGACGCCCACATAAGGAGAAAAGCAAGAGCAGGAAGGCAGCAACAAAAAGACAACAAGGGTTAACACCACAATTGCTCACAGCAATAATGCACAACAACCACCAGTAAGTCTGAATCATAACACCTCACCAGACCGGTATAGGTAAGCTATAGCTGGCATTAATAGAATAGTCTAGTCAGCATATATTGGAGGAGAGCAAATGTGACTGGCTCCCCCACAACATGAGATCAAAGACACTAACAAGCAGCCCAGCAGAGATTAACTCTTGCTAGCCTGCCTAAGTCTGTGGGTTGACACCCATGTCTCCCTGCGCTGAACACAGACATCAGAGAAGTTAGCAGGCAGAGTCCCAGAATCTGTAGTTTCCACAGATCCTGACGCCACCAGGACAGTTGGCGATACCTGCATACATTTCCTTGTGACAGTACTGTGCTTAACCTATAATACTGGGGTCTTCTCAACCGGCTGTAACTGTAGTGTATAGAAATCCATATGGCCAGGCTATGTTATATACAGTTAGGTCCAGAAATATTTGGACAGTGACACAATTTTCGCGAGTTGGGCTCTGCATGCCACCACATTGGATTTGAAATGAAACCTCTACAACAGAATTCAAGTGCAGATTGTAACGTTTAATTTGAAGGTTTGAACAAAAATATCTGATAGAAATTGTAGGAATTGTACACATTTCTTTACAAACACTCCACATTTTAGGAGGTCAAAAGTAATTGGACAAATAAACCAAACCCAAACAAAATATTTTTATTTTCAATATTTTGTTGCGAATCCTTTGGAGGCAATCACTGCCTTAAGTCTGGAACCCATGGACATCACCAAACGCTGGGTTTCCTCCTTCTTAATGCTTTGCCAGGCCTTTACAGCCGCAGCCTTCAGGTCTTGCTTGTTTGTGGGTCTTTCCGTCTTAAGTCTGGATTTGAGCAAGTGAAATGCATGCTCAATTGGGTTAAGATCTGGTGATTGACTTGGCCATTGCAGAATGTTCCACTTTTTTGCACTCATGAACTCCTGGGTAGCTTTGGCTGTATGCTTGGGGTCATTGTCCAGCTGTACTATGAAGTCCGATCAACTTTGCGGCATTTGGCTGAATCTGGGCTGAAAGTATATCCCGGTACACTTCAGAATTCATCCGGCTACTCTTGTCTGCTGTTATGTCATCAATAAACACAAGTGACCCAGTGCCATTGAATGCCATGCATGCCCATGCCATCACGTTGCCTCCACCATGTTTTACAGAGGATGTGGTGTGCCTTGGATCATGTGCCGTTCCCTTTCTTCTCCAAACTTTTTTCTTCCCATTATTCTGGTACAGGTTGATCTTTGTCTCATCTGTCCATAGAATACTTTTCCAGAACTGAGCTGGCTTCATGAGGTGTTTTTCAGCAAATTTAACTCTGGCCTGTCTATTTTTGGAATTGATGAATGGTTTGCATCTAGATGTGAACCCTTTGTATTTACTTTCATGGAGTCTTCTCTTTACTGTTGACTTAGAGACAGATACACCTACTTCACTGAGAGTGTTCTGGACTTCAGTTGATGTTGTGAACGGGTTCTTCTTCACCAAAGAAAGTATGCGGTGATCATCCACCACTGTTGTCATCTGTGGACGCCCAGGCCTTTTTGAGTTCCCAAGCTCACCAGTCAATTCCTTTTTTCTCAGAATGTACCCGACTGTTGATTTTGCTACTCCAAGCATGTCTGCTATCTCTCTGATGGATTTTTTCTTTTTTTTCAGCCTCAGGATGTTCTGCTTCACCTCAATTGAGAGTTCCTTAGACCGCATGTTGTCTGGTCACAGCAACAGCTTCCAAATGCAAAACCACACACCTGTAATCAACCCCAGACCTTTTAACTACTTCATTGATTACAGGTTAACGAGGGAGACACCTTCAGAGTTAATTGCAGCCCTTAGAGTCCCTTGTCCAATTACTTTTGGTGCCTTGAAAAAGAGGAGGCTATGCATTACAGAGCTATGATTCCTAAACCCTTTCTCCGATTTGGATGTGAAAACTCTCATATTGCAGCTGGATGTGTGCACTTTCAGCCCATATTATATATATAATTGTATTTCTGAACATGTTTTTGTAAACAGCTAAAATAACAAAACTTGTGTCACTGTCCAAATATTTCTGGACCTAACTGTACTTTGCGCACATCACTGCTTATTTCAATAAATTAGTGCCTTTTGCACTGATACGAGTAGGATTCTTGACTCTGTCTAGATAATAGCGAAATTCCCCAAGTAAAAGACCCCTCGCTAATTAACCTAAAGGCTATTGACACGGAAAAAAATACTTTTACATAATTAGTGGTTAATTTTAAGTTTTTAAAATTGTTTCTGTCGCGGGCGGGGAAGGACGCCGCTGCGCTGCTGCGATGGCTGCTCGGTGGCTCGAGCGGTGGGTCGGATCCGGGGACTCGAGCGGCGCTCCTCGCCTGTGAGTGAAAGGGGGTAGTTTGGTTTGGGGATTTGGTCCGTGACGCCACCCACGGGTTGTGGTGAGGTTGGGCACCACCGCTGCTGGTGACGGGGATCCCGGGAGCGATGGCAGGGAGCAGCTGGGATGTTGTTTTCCCCCTCCGTGGGTAGGGGTTGGTGGTCCCGGGGCCCGGTGAGATTACGGGGAGGCAGGGTTGGCAGGGTGCAGGGTCGCTTGGACTGCGCAGCGCGGTGCCGGATGGCACGGTAGTACTCACTCAGCCACAAAGGTACGCAAAGTCTCTGGTAAACCAAACGGCTGGATGGACGGGTCCCGCAGCCGGCTGCTGTGGCTTCTCCTGGACGGTTGGTGGTGGCTGCCTTTCCCTGCACCTTTGTGTATGTTCGGTCCCGATGGATTCCCACCGGTAACCCGCTCCCCAGCGTATATATGTGCCGGAGGAGCCCTTTTGCCCGCAGGCTCTGGCCCTTGGAACTCTAGCTGTGGCGGTAGCTGTATTTCCTTTTGCTGGTCGGACGGTTGCCTTCAATCGGGTCTTGGCTGTTAGGAAACCCCTGGAGTTCCGGTCACTGACGGATTTGACCTCTAATGGCGACTCCAAGCCTGGTCAGGGTCCGTAGGCCCTGCCTGTGTTTGCTGGCTTCACTTTGCTCCCCGGTTCGGTACCGGCGGGCCACCGCCCGTCCCCGGTCTTACGGTTCCGCGTTGATCTGCCTCTCCTGCAGACGGCCACCAACCTTGCTCTCAGTGCCCGGGCCACACACCCGGACATGGTCAGTTTACTCCTCCGCTGCTACTTCACTTCTTCACTTCCCTAACTGACTTCCTCTCCCGCCTCCAGGACTGTGAAATCCTCGGTGGGTGGGGCCAACTGCCTGGCTCCACCCCACCTGGTGTGGACATCAGCCCCTGGAGGGAGGCAACAAGGATTTTGTGTCTTGCTGATGTGCCTGTCTCAGGGTGGGGGTGTGTGTTGTAGTACCTGTGACGACCTGGCTAGTCCAGGAAGCCACATTTCAGTCTGCAATATTTGTTCCTTCATTAATTTTCACACACCCAAATATGCAATTTGCAGCCTGATCCAAGTTTCAGTTTTGTTTTTTGGGGTTTTTTTTGTGGGAGATTTTCTCCCAGTAATATAGTATGAGGTCTGTGTGTCTGTCTTGGTAATATAGGCTCGGTATGAGCACTGTATGTTTTGAAGGTGATGTCTTAATTAGCTCATGTTTCAGCACAGCTTCTATCCTGCACTTATTTCCTCCAGCACTTATATTTATAGCATTTTTTCTTTGCGCTCCCTGACACTGTACATGGTTTACTGTGGAGATTTGTGTACAACTCCCACCTGCTATCTCTAACACTAAGAAGGAAGGAGAAGAGCAGAGAGTCTTAAGAAACAGGAGCTCTGATGGATTTGTATCAGTTTACTCAGCTTTAGAAAGAACTCTGCATGAACAAAATGATAAAAAAAAATGATCAAGACTAGAAAGTTATTTCAGTTTGGGAGAAAATTTAATTTAGGAAGCAATAACTATGTAGCACCCATGGGGCAAATGGTTAACTTTGTTACTCGTCGGGTCACGGGGATGACATGGGGTGGCCCTTTTGCCCAATTTCATGGCCCCAAGGTGTACAATAAAGGAGGGGGTGGTGGTGATGATAATGGAGGTTAGATTTTGTGATACCACCTGCGGTATGTGGCCAGGGATTTAGCCACCGCTGCTGTCGCTGTCCTCCGGGGCGGATGGTAGTAGCAGCCGGGATGGTATCGCTCCCCACAGTTGGAGCGGGCCCTGGGGAGGATGTTGAGGGGAGTAGTAATGGCGGGTGCCGGATTACGGGGTTGGCGGCGCCGGCAAGGACAGGCTCTGCGGGTTCAAGGTTTTCTTTACTCACAGTCCTGATTTACCCAGGAGATACCGGTCACCGCCGTGATGGGCCACAGCTGATCACGAGCAATTCAAGGTCACCGCCGGTGTTCCCACTGTGAGTCCTTTCTGGTCGGGGTCACTCAAATCCCGGTGTAGGTGGAATGTGGAACGGACCGCGGGTGTTTCAGCACTCATCGCAGACCCTGGACTCCCGTGTAGCTGTAAAGAACCCGGGCCGAGCTATCCGCTCAAAGACATGGGTCCTATGGCGCTCTCAGAAGTCTGAGGTCAAAGAAGATTACACCCAGGTTCCAGGTGTGTCTCTTACCCCAAGCTGTGCCCGGGGCTAACTGGCTATGTGTGAAGATGCTCCTTCCCTTTTCCCCAACTGGTGCCCCCCCAAGTGGTTGTCCCAGTGACTGGGAAAGTCCCATGCTTCGTGATGGCCACCCCCCTATCTACCCCAGGCCATCTCCCCGGTGGGAAAGCACCTAACTGTTTGTGGTGTGTGAATGTGAGAAACACCAGAGATTAACCCCTCCTTACCCAGGATGAGTACTACATCTTAAGGGAGATGCAGTACCCTGTGGCGACTGAAGCCTCAGGGGCGCCACAAATACACTAAAAAAAACTCTATGTGAACGTGTCCATGCATGGCCATGAACTGTTCCAATAGGTCAATATAACAAATATTTAGCTAAAGGAAAAAAAACAAAACAAAAAACCCCAAACCAAAATACTAAGATTCCATAACCAGACTTTCATTGAAGAGGTTAATATCTTTCGGAAATTCTTCCCAGGACTACTCAATCCACAAAAATAGAGAAATTGCCAATGTGCATACTTTTGCTTACTTCAGCAAATTTTATTCCTGCAGTTATAAACAGAGGATTTGGAATAGAAAAAGCTTAATATAAAAAAACCCCTAAGGTATTTCATGTACAAACATTGCAGGACTATGTGCGATGAAGGTGAAACAGATGGATGTTGGGGCCGGATGATAACTGCGTCCCCAGCTATGTCTGAAGCTTGCTGTCTACCTTTGCTTCTTAGTTTAGTCTTGGATACATGACCAGAAAGCATTAAGAGAATGGACTACTAAGGATGCAAAAGTTGCCAGGTCTTATATGTTCCCTTAAAGGGGTTGTCCACTACTTTAACATTGATGGGCTATCCTTAGAAGAGGTCATCAATGTGTGATCGGCCGTGGTCCGGCACCCGCACCCTGATCAGCTGCTCTTGGTCCTGGTGGCGGCAGGAGGTAGCTGGAAATGCTCAGTTCCGACACTGCTCCATCTTCTGATGGTGGCCACGGCCAGGTACTACACATCCGATTCTCAATCAACTCAATAGGAGGCGGATGTGCCGTACCCAGCCGCTATCAGAAGACGGAGCAGCACCAGAACTGCTGCAGCTGCCGGGACCGAGAACAGCTGATCTGCGGGGTGCAGGGTACTGGATCGGACATTGATGACCTATCCTAAGGATAGACTATCAGTGTAAAAGTAGGGGACAACCCCTTTAACTAACAAACCAGGTCTAATGTAAAACATGTCGTCATGTCGGGCAGCACGGTGGCTCAGTGGTTAGCACTTCAGTCTTGTGGTGGCTCAGTGGTTAGCACTGCAGTCTTGCAGCGCTGGGGTCCTGGGTTCGAATCCCACCAAGGACACTATCTGCAAGGAGTTTGTATGTTCTCCCCGTGTTTGCGTGGCTTTCTTCCGGGTTCTCTGGTTTCCTCCAACACTCCAAAAACATACTGATAGGGAATTTAGATTCTGAGCCCCAATGGGGACAGTGTTCCTGATTAGTGATGAGCGAGTACTAAAATGCTCGGGTGCTCGAGGCTCGAGCCGAGCATCCCAAAATACTCGTGTACTCGGCCCGAGCACCGAGCCCAATGTTATCCTATGGGAGACCCGAGTATTATTCTGAAATGACCCCCGGCAGCATGTAGAAACCATAAAACTGTAAATTAAAAAAAAAAACGTGCGTGTGTGTGTAAGCGTGCATATATATATACACGCGGAGTGGAGTGCGGGAGGGGCCGTAGCCAAGCGGGGAAGTGTCGGGCTAAAGGCACGGTCATGCTGTGAGGGCCGGCCAATCACTGCAATTCCACAAGTAACAGGGCTGTGGCATTGCAGTGGTCTGCCAGCCAATCCCTGCATAAGGGATGGCTGTAAAAAGAGCGCCAACATGAAGACCACGAGTACAGCACGAGTATCGCGAAATTACTCGGTCCCCGCCGAGTAGCCCGAGTACAGTGATACTCGTGCGAGTACCAAGTAGTGACAAGCATACTCGCTCAACACTATTCCTGATGTATGTAAAGCGCTGCGGAATATGTTAGCGCTATATAAAAATAAAGATTTTATTTATTTATGTCAATAAGACATTTTAGACAATTTTTCTTGTATTCTCAGTCTACGTAATACTGCCCTATAGTGTCAAGATAACACTGCTAAATCCAATCCGTGAAATATAATATTGAATAACTAGAATCAAAATAACGTTCCTTTAAAGAACATTTTTAGAGGCGTTTCCGTCCTTACGGGACCCCAAAGAAACAAAGGCTCTAGATAAGTTTGTCCCGAACTTCAGGGAGAGTTTGAAGATAATGAATATATTGTTACTTCGATATAATCAAACCACTGGCCCTTTGGTCTCTAAAATGTAAATTTTCTTAAAATTACCAATTTTGAGTGATAATTGCCTCTATTACTCCCGTTGTTGTTGTTGTAGGTAAAAGCATTGTTCAAATTATTGACTACGATAGAGTTTGCATAAATCTGTCTTCTTTTAGCTCCCTCTAGTGGTGGCTACAGACAGGTAAAATGCTATAAAAAGGACCCGTCAGCTCAGAATATTTAATAAAGGTAATTACCTAGCAAAGAATATCATTCAAACCCCTGGGGTCTTTCCTCCCTTTTTCTTCCTCATGTGTCATTGTCTTCTCAATTCCATTTGTCTTTAGTATATTTCTTACTTGATTTGCATTGAATTTCTGTATGCATTCTTTTTTTTGGAGTGATCTTTCCCTGTAATGTTTTTTGTAAAATTAATAAATACTCCGTTATAAAAAAAAAAAGGACCTATGATTCGATCAAACATGTCCAGTTTTTGCTCTTATTTTATTCCCACTGCTCCTGTAAGTATTCAGGTTTTTTTATTTTTAAAATCTGTCACACTGTTCCAGAGATATGGGCATATTTATTTAGAAAGTGTAGCTCACTGGATCCTCAGGGGCGTGTTCTTAGGCTGTTTTGCATAATTATCCTATGTGCAACGCTTCCTTAGAAAAGACCATAAATTTAGCTTATTAAAAAAGCTAATATACTAATGAACAAAAGGGTAACAATGTTATGAACGTTTGACTTTCAGGCTCCATATCTCATCATCCACTATAGCTTTGACCACCATCACTTTATAGACAATCATCTTGACTATCTCATACATAAATTTGACTTGCAACTATTTTTCATATGATTAGTTATGCAGATTGTATAATTTTAAATTTATTATTTTCTTAGTATTTTGTAAATCCACCTTTTGGCTTTCACAACTGCCTGAACCCTTCTGGGCTCTTGATCAGATTCAAGCATGTCTCAACCGAAATCTGATCCCAGGTCTCCTTTACATGTTCCCAATGTTGGTACATACTGGTCGGCTCTCTTGGGGATGTATACAGCTTTTTCTTCAATTCTACACATAAGTGTTGATTGGGTTGAGGTCTGGGGACTGTGGGGCCAATCCAGCTCCTCTACTTCATTGTCATTGACCCATTTCTTTGCCAATCTCAATGTATGCTTCGGGTCATTGCCCTGCTGGAACACTATGTCTTCCTTTTCATACCCGTCCTTGGGTGTACGAAGTAACTCATCTTGTAGTATTGAGACTACCATCGATCCTGGTCAAGTATCCAACGCCTTTGGCTGTGAAACATGTCCATATCATCATGCTTCCTCCACTGAACTTGATAGCTCCTTCCATTTCAAAATCCATTAGCGCTTTTTTCCCTTCTTTCTTCCAGACCCGTTTGCCTTCATCATAACCGTCTATTAACTTTCATCTCATCGCTCCAAATCACCCGTTTCCAATCATCTACTGTCCACTTTTTGTAGTTTTTTGGAAACTCGATTCAACACTTATTATGATGATGTTGAGGCTTCTTCACCTTTTTTCGGGTCACCATTCCAGACTTGTATAATGTGCATCACACAATGCTCGTATGGACATCTGTGATCACACAATTGTGAAGCATACGAGCCGCCTCCACTGCCGGGTTTGTCATCAAAGAACTATTAGACCTTGTGAGGAGCCGACTTGTTGACTCCAATATTTTGCCTGGACGTCCACCTCTTGGCTTTTGAATGGATGGACGGTCTTCATTTCATAGTCTTCAAGCTGTCATGACCTCACTTGATGCAGTTTTGCAATTTTCTTGGCTGAGAGACCGCTATCGATGAGCTGGATGATTTTTTTTCATTTTTCTTGAGAAATCTTCTTCATGGCTTCTCCTCCTTTTCAGTGACCTTTTACTTGGGAATCAACATAATAACACACTGAGCTATTAGAGAATGTGAGAACAGTAAAAAGGAGCAAAACAGTAACAATGCAGTGAGACAAGCCATATTCATGTATGAGATAGCCAAGATGATTGTCTATAAAATGAAGATCGTCTCACGCTCAGAGCTGTAGTGGATGGTGAGATATGGAACCTGAAAGTCAAAAGCTCAAAACATTGTTACCCTATTGCTCCTCATTGTATTTCTGTAACGGTATGATGGATTTAAAAAAAATAAATGAATAAAAAAAATGAAATAAAAAATTGAATACTCAGAAGAGCAGTGGGAATAAATTATAAGCAAAAAAACTGGCCACTGTTGGCAGGTGTTCTTTAAGGCTAGTTTCACACTTGCGTTCAGCGCATTCCGTCACTATGGAGAATAGCGCAGTCCGTTAACGCACTGCGCTATTCTCCATAGACTTGTATGGACGACGCACTGTAACGCAAGTGTCTGCGTTGCATCCGCTGGACGACGCAGCGTCGTTATTTTGACGCTGCGTCGGGCGGATGGAACGCAGCATGTAACGTTTTTCTGCGCTTGGCGGAGTGTCAAAAAAATGCAACCTGCAGGAATCCGTTAGGCGTCCGTTGTTTTTTTAATGGACGCCTATGGTGGCGGATTCCGTTAGAATGCGTCATTTGACGGATTCCGTTAACGCAGCTGTCTTTACACAACTGCGCATGCTTAGATGTGTAAAGTCAAGGAAAAAAAACTACAACGGATTGCGTTATTTTGTATGATCTGTAGCATGCGTTGTGCCACTATATGCAACGCATCCGTTGCATGCGTCACACAACGCAATGCTACGGATCCCGTCCAACGCAAGTGTGAAACTAGCCTAAAGGAAATCTGTTGACTAATACATGTTGCCCAAACCATGGGCAACATGTATAAAACACTGGCTGTAACATTTCAGCCAAGTATGTTCTACTCTTGCCAAGGACTATGCCGTAAGGGTGACTACTCCAAAAGGCCGATCCTTGGTGGATTCTTTTCATCTCACTCATCGTGAGTGACAGTTCCCTCCCATAGGCACTTCTTTAGGGCTGACTGCAGGGTTGCCAACTTGATGTTTTATTTTTTACGGGAGAACATATTTAAAATCACTGGCGACCAACAAGTTTTACAGAAACTTTAGAAAACGATAATAAAATTTTGATTTTTTTTTTTGTGATATATTCCTACATAATTCCGATATGAAAACATTAACTGCATTGAATGTGTACTATACAATTATGGTAATTGAAGACATATGTTTCTCCACCTTATTAAAATTTATGGACAAAGCAAAACAGAATTTCGGAGAGGGAAAAAGGTGCCCTATTTTTACAGACTGTCCAGGAATTTCTGGGCAATTGGCAAACCCAGGCTGGCTGTCCGGGTCAGCTCATTACAGTAGCAAAGTCAGCCCTCTTCTTTATCTTTGCATCAGCCTTCACAAAGAGGGTCGACTTACCTAATAAACTGAGTCAAGCAGTCATCCAACGTCATACATATCCCCGTAGAGTGGAAGGAGACCTGCACTGAAATCAGGACATAGTAAGGCTTTCTGTCATGTGTCTTTATCCGAAAACTTCAGTCTGTGTTCTGTGGTTAGCTCCTCTGTCCTCCGAACCACAACAGATACACCTTTTCTTTGGGTGTTTAGTTTCGGTTATCCTTACTTTGGGCTATGTGCCCACGCTTCGGGAAATTTGCGGAATTTGCCACGATTTTTTCACGGAAATTCCGCGGACTTTTCAAAAATCCGCAGTACAGCAAGCCCCCAGCCATTTCTATGGCATTTGGGGACTGCGTTGCCCATGCTGCGTTTTTTTTTCCGCAGCGGAAATAATGCGGATTTCCCTGCGGAAAACTCTACAGCATGTCAATTATTCCTGCATATTTTTCTGCCGCAAGATCCTATACTTACCCGCCTTGATAGAAGACACCGGAGTCACTTCCTCCGGTGCAGAGGAGCGCGGTGGAGGCAGGAGCAGGCAGCAGGAGGCAGCAGGAGGCAGCAGGAGGTCGGCAGGGCCTGCACGAGCTCCGGTCATGTGACAGCCGAAGCTAGTTCAGGCCCGCCCACCTTCTCCGGCAATGTGCAGACAGACACGGCCGGAAAGTGAAGTGCTGCGTGATGGAGGCAAGTATGAATGCACCGATCACTCAGCACTTGTTCTGCATTGAGGATGCAGTGCCGAAGCCATGGTACTGTATCCTCAATGCAGAATGCCCGCACCATATCCGCAGGACATTCCGCAATACAACCGCAGCATTGAAAAAGACAAAGTTGTGCTGCGGTTTTCTGGGAGCTCCTGTGGAATGTCCTGTGGATATATCCGCAGGACACTTTCCCCGTGGGCACACAGCCTTAGAGTAACAGGTATATTCTACTCGATTGCCTGCCCAATCACCTTTCAGGTGGGGCTTTAAATACTTAACATTTTTGTACTTTCTATTCATTTCTAGGGATGAGTGAGCACTATCATGCTCCATACTTGTTAAAAGCAGTTGGATGATCGGGAAGGGGAAGGGGCACAACTTGAGTACTCGAGTATAATGAAAATCAATGGGGAACTTGAGCATTTTCCAGAAGAGTTCCTGGAAAAATGCTTGCATTCCCGATTGACTTCCATTACATTCGGGTACTCAAGTAATGCCCATTTGAGCATCCAACTGCTCCTAGCGAGTACTGAGTTACTCACTCATCACTAGTTATGAGTACCAAGCACCTGAGCATGGTAGTGCCCGCTCATCACTAGATATGAGTACCGAGCACCTGAGCATGGTAGTGCCCGCTCATCACTAGATATGAGTACCGAGCACCTGAGTATGGTAGTGCCCACTCATCACTAGTTAGGAGTACAGAGCACCCGATCATGGTAGTGCCCGCTCATCACTAGTTACGAGTACTGAGCACCCGAGCATGGTAGTGCCCGCTCATCACTGGTTACGAGTACCGAGCATGGTAGTGCCCGCTCATCACTGGTTACGAGTACCGAGCATGGTAGTGCCCACTCATCACTGGTTACGAGTACCGAGCATGGTAGTGCCCACTCATCACTAGTTACAAGTACCGAGCACCCGAGCATGGTAGTGCCCACTCATCATTAGTTACGAGTACCGAGCACCCGAGCATGGTAGTGCCCACTCATCACTAGTTACAAGTACCGAGCACCCAAGCATGGTAGTGCCCGCTCATCACTAGTTACCAGTACAGAGCACCCGAGCATGGTAGTGCTCGCTCATCACTAGTTACGAGTACAGAGCACCCGAGTATGGTGGTGCCCGCTCATCATTAGTTACGAGTACAGAGCACCGTAGCATGGTAGTGCCCGCTCATCACTAGTTACGAGTACTGAGCACCTGAGCATGGTAGTGCCCGCTCATCACTAGTTACCAGTACTGAGCACCCGAGCATGGTAGTGCCCGCTCATCACTAGTGCCGAGTACTGAGCACCTGAGCATGGTAGTGCCTGCTCATCACTAGTTATGAGTACTGAACACCCGAGCATGGTAGTGCCCGCTCATCACTAATTACAAGTACTGAGCACCTGAGCATGGTAGTGCCCGCTCATCACTAATTACAAGTACTGAGCACCCGAGCATGGTAGTGCTCGCTTATCACTAGTTACGAGTACTGAGCACCCGAGCATGGTAATGCCCGCTCATCACTAATTACAAGTACTGAGCACCCGAGTATGGTAGTGCCCGCTCATCACTAGTTACAAGTACTGAACACTCGAGCATGGTAGTGCTCACTCATCACTAGTTACCAGTACTGAGCACCCGAGCATGGTAGTGCCCGCTCATCACTAGTTACGAGTACTGAGCACCCGAGCATGGTAGTGCCCGCTCATCACTGGTTACGAGTACCGAGCATGGTAGTGCCCGCTCATCACTGGTTACGAGTACCAAGCATGGTAGTGCCCACTCATCACTGGTTACGAGTACCGAGCATGGTAGTGCCCACTCATCACTAGTTACAAGTACCGAGCACCCGAGCATGGTAGTGCCCACTCATCATTAGTTACGAGTACCGAGCACCCGAGCATGGTAGTGCCCACTCATCACTAGTTACAAGTACCGAGCACCCAAGCATGGTAGTGCCCGCTCATCACTAGTTACCAGTACAGAGCACCCGAGCATGGTAGTGCTCGCTCATCACTAGTTACGAGTACAGAGCACCCGAGTATGGTGGTGCCCGCTCATCATTAGTTACGAGTACAGAGCACCGTAGCATGGTAGTGCCCGCTCATCACTAGTTACGAGTACTGAGCACCTGAGCATGGTAGTGCCCGCTCATCACTAGTTACCAGTACTGAGCACCCGAGCATGGTAGTGCCCGCTCATCACTAGTGCCGAGTACTGAGCACCTGAGCATGGTAGTGCCTGCTCATCACTAGTTATGAGTACTGAACACCCGAGCATGGTAGTGCCCGCTCATCACTAATTACAAGTACTAAGCACCCGAGCATGGTAGTGCCCGCTCATCACTAATTATAAGTACTGAGCACCCGAGCATGGTAGTGCTCGCTTATCACTAGTTACGAGTACTGAGCACCCGAGCATGGTAGTGCCCGCTCATCACTAATTACAAGTACTGAGCACCCGAGCATGGTAGTGCCCGCTCATCACTAATTACAAGTACTAAGCACCCGAGCATGGTAGTGCTCGCTCATCACTAGTTACGAGTACTGAGCACCTGAGCATGGTAGTGCCCGCTCATCACTAATTACAAGTACTGAGCACCGAGCATGGTAGTGCCCGCTCATCACTAATTACAAGTACTAAGCACCCGAGCATGGTAGTGCTCGCTCATCACTAGTTACGAGTACTGAGCACCCGAGCATGGTAGTGCCCGCTCATCACTAATTACAAGTACTGAGCACCGAGCATGGTAGTGCCCGCTCATCACTAATTACAAGTACTAAGCACCCGAGCATGGTAGTGCTCGCTCATCACTAATTACAAGTACTGAGCACCCAAGCATGGTAGTGCCCGGTCATCACTAATTACAAGTACTGAGCACCCGAGCATGGTAGTGCTCGCTCATCACTAGTTACGAGTACTGAGCACCCGAGCATGGTAGTGCCCGCTCATCACTAGTTACCAGTACTGAGCACCCGAGCATGGTAGTGCTCACTCATCACTAGTTACGAGTACTGAGCACCCGAGCATGGTAGTGCCCGCTCATCACTAATTACAAGTACTGAGCACCCGAGCATGGTAGTGCCCGCTCATCACTAGTTTCGAGTACTGAGCACCCGAGCATGGTAGTGCCCGCTCATCACTAGTTACCAGTACTGAGCACTCGAGCATGGTAGTGCCCGTTCATCACTAGTTACAAGTACTGAGCACCCGAGCATGGTAGTGTCCGCTCATCACTATTAATTTCCATTTTTAAAATAATCTAAATCTTTTAATGCTTCACCACCAACACCTTAAATGGAATAACGGGAAGTACTTGAAACTATTATTTCTGTTAAATAGTAAACCAGCACTTTAATTGATGAGAAGGAGAAATGCCAGTGAGACCACTTTCTTCTCCATGCCACTTGTAGCTGGATTTATGGACTTTATACATTATCACATCCTCTTGAAATTCCAATGTCGTACACTGACGGCAGGGATGGGTCACTGGCACAGGTCTGTAAACTACGGCTAGAAGAATGTACAAGTGTATTCTGTGTGTCCTGGATTTCCTCACTCACATATTCCCACCTTTCTGTAATATAGGACATGATGAATATATATTATCATTCACTACTGAACTCATTTCTAGGTTATAAACTTTATGGATTATTCCTTCATTTTAATCAAAGGGACAAGAATGAACCTAATCATAGAGGATTTTATCTAGTTTGGAATATTTTGGCAACTTTTTTATATTTGGTCAAGTGCTAAACAAGCACCTTAGTTCCTATGCTTTTGCTTGGACACTAGGACACAGTGGTACAAGGCCACTCATAAATGGGAAAAGGCATTGGCATTTGGGGTAAATGCACATGTAACATATTTTCTGTGGATTTTTTGTTCTCCATTGCATGTGTAATATCTGCAACGTTATACAGTGGCCAAAAAAAGTATTTAGTCAGCCCCAAATTGTGCAAGTTCTCCCCCTTAAAAAGATGAGCTCGGCCTATAATTGACATCATAGGTAGACCACAACTAGGAGAGACAAAATGAGAAAACAAATCCAGAAAATCACCGCATATGATTTGGGAGATTTTTTTTTTGCAAATTATGGTGGAAAATAAGTATTTGGTCAGTAACAAAAGTTCCTCTCAATATTTTGTTATCTCCTTTGTTGGCAATGACAGAGGTCAAACCTTTTCTGTAAGTCTTCACAAGGCTGGCACACACTGTTTGTGGTATGTTGGCCCATTCCTCCATGCAGATCTCCTCTAGAGCAGTGATGTTTTGAGCCTGTCACTGGGCAACACGGACTTTCAACTCCCTCCAAAGGTTTTCAATGGGGTTGAGATCTGGAGACTGGCTAGGCCACTCCAGGACCTTCATATGCTTCTTACGAAGCCACTCCTTTATTGCCCTGGTGGTGTGCTTGGGATCATTATCATGCTGAAAGACCCAGCCACGTTTCATCTTCAATGCCCTTGCTGATGGAAGGAGTTATGCACTCAAAATCTCACGATACATGGCCCCATTCAGTCTTTCATGTACACGATCAGTCGTCCTGGTCCCTTTACAGAGAAACAGCCCCAAAGCATGATGTTGCCACCCCCATGCTTCACAGTAGGTATGGTGTTCTTTGGATGCAACTCAGCATTCTGTCTCCTCCAAACACGACGAGTTGTGTTTCTACCAAACAGTTCTACTTTGGTTTCATCAGACCATATGACATTCTCCCAATACTCTTCTGGATAATCCAAATGCTCTCTAGCAAACTTCAGACGGGCCCGGACATGTACTAGCTTAAGCAGGGGAACATGTCTGGCACTGCAGGATCTGAGTCCCTGGCGACGTAGTGTGTTACTGATGGTAGCCTTTGTTACGGTGGTCCCAGCTCTATGAAGGTCATTCACTAAGTCCCCCCCGTGTGGTTCTGGGATTTTTGCTCACCGTTCTTGTGAAAATTTTGACTCCGTGGGGTGAGATCTTGCCAGGAGCCCCAGATCAAGAGAGATTATGAGTAGTCTTGTATGTCTTCCATTTTCTTATTATTGCTCCCACAGTTGATATCATCACACCAAGCTGCTTGCCTATTGCAGATTCAGTCTTCCCAACCTGGTGCAGGGCTACAATTTTGTTTCTGGTGTCCTTCGACAGCTCTTTAGTCTTTACCATAGTGGAGTTTGGAGTGTGACTAAAGTTGTGGACAGGTGTCTTTTATACTGATAACAAGTACAAACAGGTGCCATTACTACAGGTAATGAGTGGAGGACAGAGGAGCCTCTTAAAGAAGAAGTTACAGGTCTGTGAGAGCCAGAAATCTAACATCTTTTTAGATGACCAAATACTTATTTTCCACCATAATTTGCAAATAAAATCTTGCCAAATCAGACGCGGTGATTTTCTGGATTTGTTTTCTCATTTTGTCTCTCATAGTTGTGGTCACCTATGATGTCAATTACAGCCCGACCTCATCTTTTTAAGTGGCAGAACTTGCACAATTGATGGCTGACTAAATACTTTTTTTCGCCACTGTAAATATTAGGTCTGTAGATGAGATTTTAAAAATCTCTTCTACTGAACGTGTAAGAAAAATTTTACTGTGGAAATGAATTTGTAGGGCGGGATTTGAAATTCAGGAAACCTTTTAGTTCTTTGTGCAGAATTGATTGTGAATCTTAAACTTTGCAATTCATAGGGTGAATTTTAGGAGAAATCCATATGTATTTTTTTGCTATAAAATTTGCATGTTGATTTGATGTTTCCTAGGATAAGACCTGAGACTTGTGTAAAATAAGAGGAGCTGTAGTGTACAGGGGGCAGTGTTGGTTGAAACCAGGGGTGGACATATCATTGGTGTAACCTGTGCAGCTACACAGTGGCCCAAGAGGTAAGGGGTCCATAACCACATCCAAAGCAGGAGGAATTGTCCATTATGATGAACTATTGAACTACAAAGGTCCTATATATTGTTCTTGCCTAGAGCCTCTTTCCTGTCCACCAATGGTTGGAACATTAGGAGTGGTAGTGGACTGGAGGCCAGAACATTTGCTGGCTAAAGTTTGATAGTGGTCTGGAAATCGTAAGACATGACATGTTCCTGATAAATGCTGTAATGAAATGTGCTTTGCGTATTTGTGCAGTCGCTTTACAGAGTAATGTCCGGATGACATGGAGCAGACATGGCAATTAGAGTTTGGCAGAAGAGCAAAGGGGTTTGCAAATGTTCTGTGCGCATTTAGCCTGAGTGAGGTTAGCTCTGGGCAGTTTAATGAGGTTGTGAAGATAAGACAATCTATAGCAGAGGTCTTGAAGTTTAGTTGTGTAGTGTGTGAAGGTGTCCATACACGCTAGACAATTGTTGGTTTGACCGGCAGCTAACTCCTCCAACCCCCCCCCATTCAAGGGAATGCTTGACCGAGTGCCTGTACCTGTGTTCTCTATGAGAAAGCCTCTGCCAAAATAATCTGGTAGTGGCTTATATCCCAGAGAACAACAGGACCGGCTACTGAAATTCAGCGGACAGGATCGTTCTTTCCCGATCACCATCTAGTGGGGGAGAGTTGGAAAGCCCCTATACAGTTTGGACTATTGGCCAATGCCACCGACATTGTGGGTTTGGCTGTCTTTTCTCTAATGTGAATGGGAGCTTGAAAACCAATAGGAATTATCCCTGGGAAGGGAAGGGATTGTGTGCTGGGACTTTTTAGCACAACATGGCAGACCTTTGAAGCGAAAAGAAAAGCAGGAGCATTACATCGGGGGAGATTGACAAGGCCCTTGAGGTCAAAGTTTGGACAAACGAGTTGGACTCTTGTTTGTAAGCAGTATGTTTGAATGAAGGAATCAGAATCCTTGAGTTTAGAGCTGAGGGACAAGTGAATTGGACATGATAGAAGAGTGAGGCCTTAGATAAGGAGGGAGGACTCTGGACGGTTGGGGCCTGGGAGCAGAGAGATACCTTGTGAGGGAAGTAGAAGGCCTGTATGAAGTAACATAGTCCTCGGTGTGGCTCCTCTTGCGAGAACCTGGACTTAAGATGCAAGGTTACAGTTTTGCTCTCCTTCAACTTATCTGATATTATTGATGACCTATCATAACACCAGACCCTCACCTTTCAGTTTGTTTTATCTTTCCCAGTAGACAGATGTCTTCAGTACAGCTCCATACACTGTGTATTGGTTGTTCTTAGATGCTGAAACTCTACTGATGTTTAATCCCATAGAATTTGTGCCTTGTTACACAGGAACAGACAATAAAGAGTATACAGAGTACTGTTTTCTTGCTTTGTGCAACGTGCACTTCTGCAAACAGCTGATCGTGGGGGTGCTAAGGGGCACTTTGCACACTACAACATCGCAAGCCGATACTGCAATGCCGTTTGCGATAGTCCCCCGCCCCCGTCGCAGCTGCGATATCATGGTGATAGCTGCCGTAGCGAACATTATCGCTACGGCAGCTTTACATGCACTTACCTGCCCTGCGACCTTGCTCTGGCCAGCGAATCGCCTCCTTATTAAGGGGGCGGGTCGTGTGGCGTCATAGCGACGTCACACGGCAGGCGGCCAATAGAAGCGGAGGGGCGGAGATGAGCGGGACGTAAACATCCCGCCCACCTCCTTCCTTCCGCATAGCCGGCGTGAGCTGCAGGACGCAGGTAGGAGATGTTCCTCGCTCCTGCGGCTTCACACACAGCGATGTGTGCTGCCGCAGGAACGAGGAACAACATCGTAACATCGGTCCTTCCCAATTCATGGAAATGACCGACGCTTCATCAATAATACGATTGCGATGCTTTTGCGCTCGTTAATTATATCATAAAGGATTTACACACTACGATGTCGACAGCGACGCCGGATGTGCGTCACTTTCAATTTGACCCCACCGACATCGCAGCTGCAATGTCGTAGTGTGCAAAGTGCCCCTAAGTGTTTGACCTCCAAGAATGGAAACTGATTTATCCAAAGGATAAGTCCAAGGTAACCCCATTTAATTGAAACATTGTGTGCATTGAAACCACCAAGATTCTGTACCTCATATAGGAGTGACACTAACAAGCATATAGTGCCTCTTAGGCCTCCTTCACACGTCCGTGTCTCCGGTACGTGTTTTGTCTGTTTGCTCACATGCCGGAGACACGGGCACACGTAGACCCATTAAAATCAATGGGTCTGCGCTCATGTGCGTGTTTTGCCATGGACCGTGTGCTCCACACGTAGACATGTCCATTTTTCTCCGGCATCATGGGTGTCACACGGACCACACACGGACCGCACGGATGTGGTCCATGTGACACACACCGGAGAAAACACACATGTCTGTGAAATAAAAAGAATTTCTGTACTCACCTTCTCCAGTACTGCTGTCTCTGCCGCTGTTGTCACTTGCTTCCGACCCCGCTCATTATGCTCATGAATATTCACCCCACTGCGGGCCGGAAACAGCAGCAGCAGGGAGTCAGCAGGACCGGAGACCAAAGCTCAGCACCACGGACAGCTACGCCAGGTGAGCAGAAAGTTCCCGTTTTCCGTGTGTTATCACAGATAACACACAGAGAACACATGTGTGCCATACACACGGCACACGGAGGACAATACGCACCTTTGACACGTCCGTGAAAAACATGGACGTGTGAAGGAGGCCTAAAAGAGTACCAATAGGTCTCTGTGCCACTTTGTTCATCTCCAGCTGGGTTCATTAAAAATGTAACTTTTTGAATTACATTCATCTGTTTGAAAAGCCCCTTCAAGCCTCCCATACCAATATAAAAATATATTGCTGCAGAGTATATAGAATATATTTATACAAGTCAGGCTGCTTTCTATATACATCTTGAGTGAATTAAAACCACCACAAACACCCTGACATCTGTATGTTATAAAACATTGTGAACAGAAGAACCAGTATGTTACGGACGGGTCTTACCTGAGTATAAATACACAACGGGACCTAAAAGACAAAAAAACAGACAATTGTTAGGAATTTATTTAATATAGACTATATTTAATATAGACTAAGCTTAACTGTATAGACAATAAGTAACTGATCTACTAGCCTTTCTCTTGCATGGACATCCAAGGAAAATGTGTCATAAATATGTGATATTTATACCTAGTATAATTGCTCTGGTTCTCCTGAATCCGGCGTTGCTTTTCTTTTGCTTCTACGCCTCTCTGTTCTGGAGATATGACCTTTTCTTCAATGTATCTTAATTTAATCAATTTTGCCAAGTGGGCGTGATCCCCAACTCTTGTCTGTGGGAGTTTTCTTGTGTGCCATGCCCAGCTGGCTAAAAAAAAGTAGATTTGTACACTAAGAAGATGGAGCCAATATCTCGGGAACGGAGAGGAGCAGAATTGCCAAGTGGGCGTGATCCCCAACTCTTGTCTGTGGATGTATTCTTGTGTGACACGCCTAGTTGGCTAAAAAAAAAAATAGATTTATACACCAAGAAGAGGGGGCCATATCTCAAGAAGGGAGAGGAGCAGAAACAAAAGAAAAACAGCGCCGGATTTGGGAGAAGAACGGCATTTACATTAGGTACAAAAAGTTACATATTTATGGCAAGTGATAGGAAAATAACAATTATAAATGACATATGTCGTAGTCTGGCCATTGAGGCTCCCTCAGGCTCTATGAATGTGTCTTCCTCTAATTAACCCCTTTAGCTGCTTGTAAACTGAAGATCATTTGTATAATGTATTTTACTTTAATAAATTTAGCCAAGTGGGCGTGATTCCAAGCTCTTCTCTGTGGGTGTATTCTAGTGTACCATGCCCAGTTGGCTAAGAAAAAAAAAAAAGACAAGATTTATACACTAAGAAGATGGGGCCATATCTCGGGAACGGACAGGAGAAAAAACTGCAAATGGGCGTGATCCCCAACTCTTGTCTGTGGATGTATTATTGTGTGACATGCCCAGTTGGCTAAAAATAAAAAATAGATTTATACACCAAGAAGATGGGGCCATATCTCGGGAACGGAGGGGAGCAAAAACGCCAAGTGGGCGTGATCCCCAACTCTTGTCTGTGGATGTATTATTGTGTGACACACCTAGTTGGCTAAAAAAAACCCCAAAGATTTATACACTAATAAGATGGGGTCATATCTCGGGAACGGAAAGGAGCAAAAACGCCAAGTGGGCGTGATCCCCAACTCTTGCCTGTGGATGTATTATTGTGTGACATGCCCAGTTGGCTAAAAAAAAAATAGATTTATACACTAAGATGATGGGGCCATATCTTGGGAATGGACAGGAGAAAAAACGGCAAGTGGGCGTGATCCCCAACTCTTATCTGTGGATGTATTATTGTGTGACACACCTAGTTGGCTGAAAAAAAAAAGATTTATACACCAAAGCAGAAACAAAAGAAAAACAGCGCCGGATTCGGGAGAACAATGGCATTTACAATAGGAAAGATTGTATATTTATGGCAAGTGATAGGAAAAAAATAATTATAAATGACATATGTCATGGTCTTGTCATTGAGGCTACCTCGGCACCCCCTGAAGTTAACCCCTTTGGCTATTTATAAATTGAAGATCATTTGTATAAAGTTCTTCACGTTATGTGCTGAAGACAGACAACACAGTACAACACTCCTGACAATATGGGATGCAGAAACCTCAGCTTCATCTCCCTCCTCCCCCTCCCTGCATATAACACAGAGCATGTTCACATTCATCCATAGAAACGACATGTCTACTTTCTTGCCATAAACCATGTCTGCAATAACGTCACTTATGGTTAAAATTGGAGCGATATCTTCAACAAACCCAATTTTTACATTTTGATACTCGCCTGCTAAAATGATCGGATGTGGTTGTAACTCTTCGTAAAGCGGGGGAGGGGTTGCATAGGGTAAAATGGTGCTGTACATGAGCTACCCTATAATTATGTTTCATTAGCATTTTTGTCCAAATTGCTTACTCTGCTATAATGAAGCTGTGGTAACACCAAGATATAATAACAGAGTCACTAAATGCTTCCACCACAGGCACAATAACGTTCCGATATACGTGGCCACGTCCTTTAACTATTTTTTTATTTTTTTAAGAGTGAGAATTATTTGTACATGTGTTCACGGGGCCTGACCGTGCATCTGTGGAATGAGATCGGGGAGCGCCAGAAGGTTATATAACGCTTCTTTATAGGCTTCAACGTGTCAGACACCATAAAAATGTATTCCGCGAGATTTTTATTCACTTGACCTATTTATTGCTCCGTGCTAAAAAGACAAACTGGTCACTAAAATACCAATGATACCTCCAAAGAGCAAAGTCAAACACAAATATGGAACTGATCAAAAAAAATAAAAACAATCTGAACAAAAAAAAAAATAAAAAAAAAATACTCATTTTATGGGGCAGGGGTATACATTAAAGGGGTTCTTCAGAAACAAAAAATAAATAAAAAATATCATTATAAATAAATTTGAATATACCTTTAACTAGCCATTGTTTTTACCTAGAGAGGTAATCGCCATACAATTAATATGGCCGCCATCTCGTTACACTGACAGAAACCTGTCCTAGAGTGGTAGGACAGGACAGATGCATCTGAGCATGTGCAGAAGGATGACCTACAGTCATGGGTGAAAGTATTGGCACCCTTGAAATTGAAGTATTTCTCCCATAAAATCATTGCAATCACATGTTTTGTTATGCACATGTTTATTTCCTTTGTCTTCGAACAGTACTAAAAAAAAAAATAAACAAATTGGACATAAATTTCACACAAAACTTCAAAAATGGACCAGACAAAATTGTTGACCCTTCAGCTTAATATTTAGTTGCACCTTTTGGAATAAATAACTATAATCAGTCGCTTCCTATAACCGTCCACAAGATTCTTACTCCTCTCACCTGGAAATTTGTCTCTTCTTTATAAACTGCTCCAAGTCTCTCATATTTGGAGGCGTCTTCTCTTCTCCCAACCGCAATTTTTAGATCTCTCCACAGGTATCAATGGAATTTAGATCCGGACTCATTGCTGTAACTTCAGGACTCTCCAGCGCTTTGTTTCTATCCATTTCTGGGGCTTCTTGAAGTGTTTGGGGTCATTGTCCTGCTGGAAGTCACATGACCTAGGACACAAACCCAGCTTTCTGACACTGGGCACTACATTGTGACCCAAAATCCTTTGGTAATATCCATATTTCATGATGCTTTGCACACACTCAAGGTCCCCAGTGCCAGAGGCAGCAAAACAACCCCAAAATATCTTTGAGCCTCCACCATATGTGACTGTAGGTCCTGTGTTCTTTTGTTTGTAAACCTCATTCCATTTTTGGTAAACAGTAGAATGATGTGCTTTATCAAAAAGCTCTATCTTGGCTTCATCTGTCCACAAGACACCTTCCATGAGTGATTTTGGTTACGCACGTACATTGTGGCAAACTGCAGTCTAGCATTTGTATGTCTCTGTGTCAACAGTGGGGTCCTCCTGGGTCTCCTCCATAGCATTTAATTTCCTTCAAATGTGAACTGATAATTTGTGCTTACACTGATGCCCTCTTAGCCTTCAAGACAGCTTTAACTTCTTTGGAACTTGCTTGGGCGGAATATCCACCATCCGGACTACCCTGCGTTGCAGTGTGTCATCAATTTTTCTCTGGCGTCCACATCCAGGAAGATTAGCTACAGTGCCATGGGTTGTAAACTGTAAACCTCTTCATTATGTTTTGCACCATGGACAAAGGACCATCAAGATCTCTGGAGGTGGACTAGTAACCTTGAGATTGTTAATATTTTTCAAGAATTTTGATTTTCAAGGCCTCAGACAGTTCTCTTCTCCTCTCTCTGTTCTCCGTGCTTAGTGTGGCACATATAGATACACAATGCAAAGATTGAATCAACTTCTCCCCTTTTTATCTGGTTTCAGGTGTGGTGATTTTCATATTGCCCACACCTGATACTTGCCACCGAAGAATTTGAAAGAGCATCACATGCTTGAGACAAAGTTGTTTAACCTCAACTTTGGAAAGGTGCAAACAATTTTATCCCACCAATTTTTGGGGATTTGCATGAAATTATGTCCAATTTGCCTTTTTTCTATTTTTTTGTTGTTGTCCCAATACAGACAAGGGAAATAAACATGTGTAATTGCAATTCTTAAATTGAAGAAATACTTCACTTTCTGTAACAAATTCAAGGGTGCCAACACTTTCGGCCATGACTGTATATCATGTTCTCTCAAGTAATTGGTATGTTTAGGTCACAGCAGCACATTCTCGGGAGAATAGTGGTCGTAACCACAATGATAAGCAAATTACTATACTTTGGATAAGTAATAACTTTCAATGTTTGGAATAAACCTTTAATCGTTTAAATAGGACCTGTAACCTGTCATAAATATGTAATTTTCTTCCCTGGTGTAAAAGCCACAGTTGACCTGAATCTGTGATTGTTTTTCTTATGTTCCTGAGGGATGGACACTTTTGGACACTTTTTCCATCTATTCCTTTTAACCAAGTGGATGTTATCTTGTCTCTGGGAGCATTGTTAAAAATCACACCCAGTTGGATAAAAAAAAATGACTATATTTATATACAGGAAATAGAGGGCCATGTATCAGGAATGGAGACATACAATAACAAAGAAAAACAATGTCGAAGTCAGGAGAATGATGGCATTTACACCAAGCAAAAAAAAATTATGCTTAAAGGGTCACTACTGTTTGGCCATTATTTTATCGTAACATGATTTGCTGTGATAGTGTTCTACTAGTAGGATGTTTCCATGCCGTTATGTCTTTCAGGTGTTCGCTTGGTTGAGGACGACCAAGATTAAAGACGGGAGGAATGTAGGAGGGTGGTCTATGATCAGTTCCAACCTGAAGACATCAGTTGCTGTATTGTAAAATGTATTTTATGTATTTTTATAGTAATATATGTAAGTTGTCCTGTGGGTTATGTCACAGACCTGCCAGCTACCACTAGATGGCACTGGACTCTCTAGCTGCTAGGAGGGAGTTTCAGATAGAAGGTACAGTGGCAGGACTGCAAGGGTTAGTGAGGAAAGCCCGGCCCACAGTCTAAGGGATAAATGAGGTAGGACTTCCTAGTTCTAGTTAGTATTAGGGATAGAGTGAAGAATGTAGCAAAGTGGAAAGAGTAGTGTGGTGAGCAAGAAACAGGAAGAGTTTGGGCAGGAGGAAGATAGAAGTTAGTGACCAGAAACAGATTGTAGTAGAGCGGCTCCTTGGTGCATTGAGAGGAAACAGAGAACAGCGCCTCCGTGGCAAGCAGGCTGATAGAAATAGTGCGGTCAAGAAAAGGGCCTTAAGGGGGCTTTACACGCAGCGATATCGCTAGCGATATCGCTGGTGAAAGCACCCGCCCCCGTCGGTTGTGCGTTACGGGCAAATCGCTGCCCGTGGCGCACAATATCGTTAGGAGCCGTCACACGGACTTACCTGCCTAGTGACGTCGCTGGTGCCGGCAAACCGCCTCCTTTCTAAGGGGGCGGTTCATGTGGCGTCACAGCGGCATCACTAAGCTGCCACCCAATAGAAGCGGAGGGGCGGAGATGAGCGGCTGTAACATCCCGCCCACCTCCTTCCTTCCTCATTGCCGGCGGCCGCAGGTAAGCTGTAGTTCGTCGTTCCCGAGGTGTCACACACACAGCGATGTGTGCTGCCTCGGGAACAACAAACAACCTGCGTCCTCAACAATCAATGAGTTTTTGAAAATGAACGACGTGTCAACGATGGTCGATTTGGTGAGTATCTTCCATCGTTAACTGTCGTTCGTTCGTGTCACACGCAACGACGTCGCTAACGATGCCGGATGTGCATCACAGAATCCGTGACCGTGGCAATATATTGTTAGATATGTCGTTGCGTGTAACGGGGCCTTTAGTCTTCAGACAGCCACCTGGACCGATCCTACAACAGGTAGCCTTTAAACAGTGGTGATGCACAAGGATCAGTATTTTCTCATCCATTTGTACTTCTTATTCCAGTATCTGTAGCTTGTGAGTCCTGACTTGTTGGGAAACAATAATTCCTATAGCCGCAGACCACAGCATATGGTTCCTATATACTGTATACGGTGTTGCAGACACATGCGCAGCGCAGGTCAGTAATAAAGAAATTAATGAGTCATATATTCAGGTCTGATGGAAAAACAAACCCTCGTAAGTACCAGGTATTTATTCTGCCAGTAGCCTTATATTGTGTGTAAATACTCCAAATTAGATGCAGATGCTTCTAAAACTGCTGCTAATAAAATCTGTTTTTCTAAACGCCGCTTGGTTTCGCAATAAACCTTAAAAAATTCTTTAACCCCCCCCCCCCTTTCCCTCCTCCATCATCAAAGACTGTATTTTATTAACACACAGCAGAATGGATGGCTTTTTTTTCGAGGTCATTTTGTTTGGTTTCCATTTCTCAATGCGTCCAGCTGTGTTATTCTGAAAAATGCACTGTTTGTATTATGATCCATAGACTACAGTGTAAGAGCAGATGAACGGCGTATAAGAAAGCGCCAATACCGAAAGAAATAGGACAGAAATGTTTTAAAAACCGTCTCACTTAAAAAAAATATCTGTTAGTACATAGATTTCCTTAAGCAGTAATGCATATCTATATTCTTGCATTCATTGTCTGCATGCTTTAGCATTTCAGAGTGCAGCTATCTTTTTTTCTTAGTAGATATAGATGGGGGGGGGACGTTTTCCTATTCTGGACCACACTCGATGCCTATAAAGCTGCCCAAACATTTATTCGGCCGACTGCTGTTCCTCTCAGCTTGTAATGCAATAAGAGAGGGGGATAAGACATAACAAAATAACTCTGGCAGCATGAACAAAGGATTGGGCATCTTATGATCCAACATGCCCCATCCTTCTGCCTATTGACATCTGTTGGATTAGTGAACTCTTTAATAATTAATAAGACTTTGCTTAAAAATTGATTTTACCAGTATTGGTGTCGTTCAATACTCCTTTCCTATGGGAACAAAGGATTGGGCATGTTACAATCCAACATGCCCCATCCTTCTGCCTATTGACCTCTGTTGGAACTGTGAAAAATATTTACGAATTAATAAGACTTTGCTTAAAAATTAATTTTTACCCGTATTGGGGTTGTGCACTACTCCTTTCCTATGGGAATAAAAGGATCAGGCATGTTAAAATCCAACATGCTCTATTCATCTACCATTTCAGATCTTTTGATTCTGTTGTTTTTGAACCCTCTTCTATGGGAATAAAGGACTGGGCATGATAAAATCTAATCTGCCCTAATCCCTTTACCCTCAAATTTGTGAATCCATTGTTCATGACCCTTCTCTGGTTTAAACAAAGAATCAGACATGTTAAAATCCAACATGTTCCATCCCCTATCCATTGACATCTGTTTTGCTTAAAACTAGTTTTAAAGGGGGTTTTGAACTACAGGTGACATGGATGGGATGACCATGATAAAATTATGTCGGCCAGTGGTCCCCAACCTTTATGACCTGAGAGCTACACTGGGCCCTGAGAGAGAGTCACGAGCCACATTGAGCTCAGAAATAGGGTCATGAGCCACATCCAGCTCCCCCACCCTCACAGTAGTGACCCCCAGAGCCCCCATTACTGGATAATGACAGCCAAAGCTTCTTCACAGAAATCAAACTGAGGTAGTATACCAAGATTCAGGGGATCCCAGCCTACCCCCCTCAGATCTGCTCTTTTGTGTGGACCTACTCACAAAAGTCACAATCTGGAGACCTATCTTTCATAGCTCTTTGTTGGACCTGGTGTTTATGCACCTAGCTGGCAAACAGCCACGACCCACACATCATGGGCCCACAAGCCACATGTGGCTCCCAAACTACAGGTTGGGGACCCCTGATGTAGACTTATCTGCTATCATACCGCCGATCTACTGCAGGATGCTCCTACCGTCTCCACCGGCATTAAAAGTCCAGAGCCCACCATTCTTCTAAAACAGGACCACTGAGGCCTGTTTTCGGTTAGTCATTTGATCACATGCCATTGTAGTCACCTGACCACTGCAGTCAATCACAGACCTCAGCAGTCCTATGACAGAAGAACAGTGACATCATGGTTTGCGGTGTTGGCGCAGACCAACTGATTGGCCTACACCAGATCCACGGTGGTGTCAACAGTTGACTATTCATCATTTTATTATTTTTCACCTTATATGTGGCAACTGTGGAGTTTATATTGGGGCTGGACATGAAATTTAAACATGACATTTCATTGGATTTTTAGAATTAAACTGACTTTTTC
The DNA here is from genome assembly GCF_048569485.1 of Anomaloglossus baeobatrachus. Lineage (NCBI taxonomy): Eukaryota > Metazoa > Chordata > Amphibia > Anura > Aromobatidae > Anomaloglossus > Anomaloglossus baeobatrachus. The sequence goes on along the minus strand of NC_134363.1, from coordinate 150,767,994 downwards.
CTCCAGTTGTCGCTGCTCCACTGATTCTCCATTTTCTGCTGCACTCTAACGTTCAAAAGTTATGTCTTCCGGTAAAAAGATGCATCGTTATCCTTCAACCACCTGGGCCTATACCACAGAACTTCCATGTCGATGTGACCGTATTTTGATTGGCCAAAATCAGAGTAGAAAAAGCAAATCTCCACAGAGAAGTTCTGTGGTATACGCCCAGTTGGCTAACTTTGCATCTTTATTTCTGGGCCATAACTTTAGAAAGGATGGGCAGATAAGAAAAAGAAAAGCTATTCTAGAATCAGTGGAGCAGTGACAATTGGAGGAAGGACATGGTTTAAATTTTAAAAATTCAGTGAAACCTCCTTTTAAGTCAGGTTTTTTTTTTATAATTTTAAATTAATATGTAGGAATAAAATCAGTATAATGAGCAAAGGAAAGACATACCCTCCCATAAAGGACTCACAACCTTATCATGGTTCTCTTCAACTTTTGAGTTGGGAAGTGCTGCAATCGCCACACTAGGACAAAGGGGTATCTGGCGCACGGCGCAATACAGAGGTTACACCAGGGGATGGAAAAGGGTAGGAAGACCCTTATGGCAGGAAGAGGTCATTCCCCATGCTGCCATCACATGCCTAGTCCCTAGCTGTCCCTTAACTCTTCCTGGCCATTGCGAAGCTCGCTGAGTACACTAGATGTCCCCACTACTGTATAAAAACACAGGGAAAGGAAGACAGACAGGGGGACATAGACAAAAGGATATGCACCAACTGCTGCATATGGCTTACACCAGATCCACAGTGGTGTCAACAGTTGACTATTCATCATTTTATTATTTTTGACCCTATCTGTGGAAACTGTGGAGTTTTTATTGAGGCTGGACACGAAATTTAAACAGGACATTTCATTGTATTTTTAGATTTAAACTGACTTTTTCCTCTAGTTGTCGCTTCTCCACTGATTCTGGACCAGTTTTTCATTTTCTGCTGTGCTGTACACCAAGGCTGCAGGAGATAAGAGCCTTACACCAGGGCTGCAGGTGACATGGCTCCAAGAGCTTCCACAGGCTTCCTCTTTCAATGGTGGTCAGTTCAGAATTAATTCTTTTGCTATAACTGGCATCAGGTGATGGGATGTGTAACTATTTAAAGGGAAGGGAAACAACTGGTTGCACCTGAGATGAACTAACAAGAAACTACCAGGAAGGAAAAAGTCATTAACCCTTGCTGCACTAAAAGAAAGCAAATAGGTTTAATACCCAGAGTCTCACATGCAATGTGAGACTCAGATCCCAAATTTGTCACAAGCCTCCCCAGGACAGAAGACCCTCGTGACAGTAATATAGAACACATAGACTTCTATGGGGCTTGTCAGTGTCTCTATATGCTTCTGATTTCAGTCAAGGGAATATGAAGATTTAAACATTTTATTTTATTTTTCCATATAATACAGCACCTGATGAAGGCACTATATGGCGGCAGATGTAGTTTTCTACAGCTTCAGAGTACACAATTATACTTCACAGTAAATAAGCCTTCCTCTGTATCTCTGTAGTGCTCTTCTGCTGGGTTAATAACTCTACATAGTAATCTATTAGGACAGGTTCACATTAAGAAAAACATCGCCCAGGAACCTGCTGACTGATGACATATTGCACGTTGTCAAATATTTGCTCTCCGTCATATTATATTACACTACACTGTTATTTTCCTGTTCGTCTCGATAAGTGTCCCATCAATCACGTTGTTTTCATCTCCTCTCTATACGTTCCGCCAGTTATTATAGTCTGGACAAGTCTTGACTCGAGCAGACCCATGCACCGTACTATGATATTTTGTTATTTCACGCTACGTTTTGCTTCTTTTTTTCTCCGCTAAACCCAATTCTGTCCGGTTAAATGCATCCATGCCCAATCCCATTATCCAAATTTCTCTCTGACGGCTATCAAGCAACTCAAACCATTTACAATTTGCCAAATCTCTGCCCACGGGGAAGGGAAGACAGAGACGGCTCTTATTCTCCCTGTAGAACAAATGATGCCATTTACAATGACTAGATATGATAGGAATGGAAGGTTCCACCCTGCAATTCTTAGCCAGACACCTGACAATCAAATGTCAGAGCGAAGAAGAAGAAACCTAATAGGACAGCGCTATATTTCTTAATTCCCTTAAAATAAGATTACATACTTTTAGGATTACTTACAGGCTACTTTTCGAATTATAAATTGACTACAAATAAACTAGAATTCTAGTTTTCTGACAGTTATTCCACTGATGATTCCCTTCTAATAACTCTTATTAAGTCAACCCTTGTAGCTGTGCAGTGACCAGCTGCATCAACCTCCTGGAACATACATTAACTGGCTGTGAAGAAGCTTCAGTTGACCTTCCCTTTTTACCAGGCCGGCTAATCGAAAGAAGAGTCGCCAGATAAGAGGTGTTTCTCAAGACTCCCATTCAGCGGCCACAGATTACTGACCTGTCTGCTGGACTGGGTCCTGAGAACCAGTTTGCACAACCTCTAATATGATCAGGCCAGAGCTGCATTCATACTTCTGCTGGATTCTGAGTTAAACTTGTCTTAGTACAGTATTCTGATATAAGAAATCTAATTATCCTACTGCATTTTAGGAGCTCAGCTAAACTGTCACAGGTTTGTTGACTGAATCCAAAAGAAACCAGCAGAATAATGAATGCTGCTCTGGAGTATAATACAGGTTATTGTTGTCACTTGTATCAGACAGGCTCAGGATCAGAGTTCTCTTTTACCACCTCGACTATGCACCTTTAAGCAGTGTTATTTTCTTTTGGGCACTTAGGGGTTAACTTCTTCTTTGGTGCTGCAGCACACTTACTCAGCTGCTGGCAGTTGGTGATTTCCGGCCTGTATATAATCCCTCTGCTTCCTGGAGAGGTTGCTGGATATTCAACTCAGTTGGAGTCTAGCCCAGAAGCAGAGAGGATGAGTCTGTTGCTATCTGCTGTGATTGTAGTAAGCTATTCCTATTACCCCCTTTTCTTGGTACCCTTACTTACCTTTGGTTTCCCTGGTGCAGATTTTAGGTGTGTTTGAGTGTTTGTTTACCTTCAGTCTGTCGTTCTGTATTGGTGTTTTTTTTGGGATCTCCATCCCGGTCGGTCCCCTGCGTGATGGGGACAGAGTTATCAGGGCCAGGATAGGAGACAGGGCCACGTTGGCGGCTTGACCCTGACCACCTCCAGGTCTACCGTCGGGCTAAGGGACAGCACAGGGTCCTAAGTCTTACGGTCAGCTTAGGGGTCCCTGTGCCTTTCGTGTCTCCCCGTCACAATTGTTCAGGACCAGAATAAGAAAGAGATTTATTAATAAAACACTTGAAAACTACTAAGCTTTTATCTACAAGGAAATGGCTGGAACCCTGAAATACCTGGAAGCCCATAAAAAAATCGGCCTGACGTATCAGACCCAGGTGTCCATCTGATGCCCAGGTTCATTATTATAGCTCTTAGATGCAATAAAGCGCCATTGTGAGTGGTTAAACACATGATTCTTGGATTTAACACTTAAATAAGTTGTTTCATTACTTTTATATTACTATTATTTTGGGTTATACTTTAACTTAATGTAATGGGGAGACAAGGAAGGTACAGGGGCTCCTCTATGTAATGGGGAGACAAGGAAGGTACAGGGGCTCCTCTATGTAATGGGGAGACAAGGATGGTACAGGGGCTCCTCTATGTAATGGGGAGCAAGGATGGTACAGGGGCTCCTCTATGTAATGGGGAGACAAGGATGGTACAGGGGCTCCTCTATGTAATGGGGAGCAAGGAAGGTACAGGGGCTCCTCTATGTAATGGGGAGACAAGGAAAGTACAGGGGCTCCTCTATGTAATGGGGAGACAAGGATGGTATAGGGGCTCCTCTATGTAATGGGGAGCAAGGAAGGTACAGCGGCTCCTCTATGTAATGGGGAGCAAGGAAGGTACAGGGGCTCCTCTATGTAATGGGGAGACAAGGATGGTACAGGGGCTCCTCTATGTAATGGGGAGACAAGGAAGGTACAGGGGCTCCTCTATGTAATGGGGAGACAAGGATGGTACAGGGGCTCCTCTATGTAATGGGGAGCAAGGAAGGTACAGGGGCTCCTCTATGTAATGGGGAGCAAGGAAGGTACAGCGGCTCCTCTATGTAATGGGGAGACAAGGATGGTACAGGGGCTCCTCTATGTAATGGGGAGCAAGGAAGGTACAGGGGCTCCTCTATGTAATGGGGAGACAAGGATGGTACAGGGGCTCCTCTATGTAATGGGGAGACAAGGATGGTACAGGAGCTCCTCTATGTAATGGGGAGACAAGGATGGTACAGGGGCTCCTCTATGTAATGGGGAGACAAGGATGGTACAGGGGCTCCTCTATGTAATGGGGAGACAAGGATGGTACAGGGGCTCCTCTATGTAATGGGGAGACAAGGAAGGTACAGGGGCTCCTCTATGTAATGGGGAGACAAGGATGGTACAGGAGCTCCTCTATGTAATGGGGAGACAAGAAAGGTACAGGGGCTCCTCTATGTAATGGGGAGACAAGGATGGTACAGGGGCTCCTCTATGTAATGGGGAGACAAGAAAGGTACAGGGGCTCCTCTATGTAATGGGGAGACAAGGATGGTACAGGGGCTCCTCTATGTAATGGGGAGACAAGGAAGGTACAGGGGCTCTTCTATGTAATGGGGAGACAAGGATGGTACAGGGGCTCCTCTATGTAATGGGGAGAAAAGGAAGGTACAGGGGCTCCTCTATGTAATGGGGAGACAAGGAAGGTACAGGGGCTCCTCTATGTAATGGGGAGACAAGGATGGTACAGGGGCTCCTCTATGTAATGGGGAGACAAGGAAGGTACAGGGGCTCCTCTATGTAATGGGGAGACAAGGATGGTACAGGGGCTCCTCTATGTAATGGGGAGACAAGGATGGTACAGGGGCTCCTCTATGTAATGGGGAGACAAGGAAGGTACAGGAGCTCCTCTATGTAATGGGGAGACAAGAATGGTATAGGGGCTCCTCTATGTAATGGGGAGACAAGGATGGTACAGGGGCTCCTCTATGTAATGGGGAGACAAGGATGGTACAGGGGCTCCTCTATGTAATGGGGAGACAAGAAAGGTACAGGGGCGCCTCTATGTAATGGGGAGACAAGGATGGTACAGGGGCTCCTCTATGTAATGGGGAGACAAGGACGGTACAGGGGCTCCTCTATGTAATGGGGAGACAAGGATGGTACAGGGGCTCCTCTATGTAATGGGGAGACAAGGATGGTACAGGGGCTCCTCTATGTAATGGGGAGACAAGGATGGTACAGGGGCTCCTCTATGTAATGGGGAGACAAGGAAGGTACAGGGGCTCCTCTATGTAATGGGGAGACGAGGATGGTACAGGGGCTCCTCTATGTAATGGGGAGACAAGGATGGTACAGGGGCTCCTCTATGTAATGGGGAGACAAGGATGGTACAGGGGCTCCTCTATGTAATGGGGAGAAAAGGATGGTACAGGGGCTCCTCTATGTAATGGGGAGACAAGGATGGTACAGGGGCTCCTCTATGTAATGGGGAGACAAGGATGGTACAGGGGCTCCTCTGTGTAATGGGGAGAAAAGGAAGGTACAGGGGCTCCTCTATGTAATGGGGAGACAAGGATGGTACAGGGGCTCCTTTGTGTAATGGGGAGAAAAGGAAGGTACAGGTGCTCCTCTATGTAATGGGGAGACAAGGATGGTACAGGGGCTCCTCTATGTAATGGGGAGAAAAGGAAGGTACAGGGGCTCCTCTATGTAATGGGGAGACAAGGATGGTACAGGGGCTCCTCTATGTAATGGGGAGACGAGGATGGTATAGGGGCTCCTCTATGTAATGGGGAGACAAGGAAGGTACAGGGGCTCCTCTATGTAATGGGGAGACAAGGATGGTACAGGGGCTCCTCTATGTAATGGGGAGACAAGGATGGTACAGAGGCTCCTCTATGTAATGGGGAGACAAGGATGGTACAGGGGCTCCTCTATGTAATGGGGAGACAAGGATGCTACAGGGGCTCCTCTATGTAATGGGGAGAAAAGGAAGGTACAGGGGCTCCTCTATGTAATGGGGAGACAAGGATGGTACAGGGGCTCCTCTATATAATGGGGAGCAAGGAAGGTACAGGGGCTCCTCTATGTAATGGGGAGACAAGGATGGTACAGGGGCTCCTCTATGTAATGGGGAGACAAGGATGGTACAGGGGTTCCTCTATGTAATGGGGAGACAAGGAAGGTACAGGGGCTCCTCTATGTAATGGGGAGACAAGGATGGTACAGGGGCTCCTCTATGTAATGGGGAGACAAGGAAAGTACAGGGGCTCCTCTATGTAATGGGGAGCAAGGAAGGTACAGGGGCTCCTCTATGTAATGGGGAGCAAGGAAGGTACAGGGGCTCCTCTATGTAATGGGGAGCAAGGAAAGTACAGGGGCTCCTCTATGTAATGGGGAGACAAGGATGGTACAGGGGCTCCTCTATGTAATGGGGAGCAAGGAAAGTACAGGGGCTCCTCTATGTAATGGGGAGACAAGAATGGTACAGGGGCTCCTCTATGTAATGGGGAGAAAAGGAAGGTACAGGGGCTCCTCTATGTAATGGGGAGACAAGGATGGTACAGGGGCTCCTCTATGTAATGGGGAGACAAGGATGGTACAGGGGCTCCTCTATGTAATGGGGAGACAAGGATGGTACAGGGGCTCCTCTATGTAATGGGGAGACAAGGATGGTACAGGGGCTCCTCTATGTAATGGGGAGACAAGGAAGGTACAGGGGCTCCTCTATGTAATGGGGAGACGAGGATGGTACAGGGGCTCCTCTATGTAATGGGGAGACAAGGATGGTACAGGGGCTCCTCTATGTAATGGGGAGACAAGGATGGTACAGGGGCTCCTCTATGTAATGGGGAGACAAGGATGGTACAGGGGCTCCTCTATGTAATGGGGAGACAAGGATGGTACAGAGGCTCCTCTATGTAATGGGGAGACAAGGATGGTACAGGGGCTCCTCTATGTAATGGGGAGACAAGGATGCTACAGGGGCTCCTCTATGTAATGGGGAGAAAAGGAAGGTACAGGGGCTCCTCTATGTAATGGGGAGACAAGGATGGTACAGGGGCTCCTCTATATAATGGGGAGCAAGGAAGGTACAGGGGCTCCTCTATGTAATGGGGAGACAAGGATGGTACAGGGGCTCCTCTATGTAATGGGGAGACAAGGATGGTACAGGGGTTCCTCTATGTAATGGGGAGACAAGGAAGGTACAGGGGCTCCTCTATGTAATGGGGAGACAAGGATGGTACAGGGGCTCCTCTATGTAATGGGGAGACAAGGAAAGTACAGGGGCTCCTCTATGTAATGGGGAGCAAGGAAGGTACAGGGGCTCCTCTATGTAATGGGGAGCAAGGAAGGTACAGGGGCTCCTCTATGTAATGGGGAGCAAGGAAAGTACAGGGGCTCCTCTATGTAATGGGGAGACAAGGATGGTACAGGGGCTCCTCTATGTAATGGGGAGCAAGGAAAGTACAGGGGCTCCTCTATGTAATGGGGAGCAAGGAAGGTACAGGGGCTCCTCTATGTAATGGGGAGAAAAGGAAGGTACAGGGGCTCCTCTATGTAATGGGGAGCAAGGAAGGTACAGGGGCTCCTCTATGTAATGGGGAGACAAGGATGGTACAGGGTCTCCTCTATGTAATGGGGAGAAAAGGAAGGTACAGGGGCTCCTCTATGTAATGGGGAGACAAGGATGGTACAGGGGCTCCTCTATGTAATGGGGAGACAAGGATGGTACAGGGGCTCCTCTATGTAATGGGGAGACAAGGATGGTACAGGGGCTCCTCTATGTAATGGGGAGAAAAGGATGGTACAGGGGCTCCTCTATGTAATGGGGAGACAAGGATGGTACAGGGGCTCCTCTATGTAATGGGGAGACAAGGATGCTACAGGGGCTCCTCTATGTAATGGGGAGACAAGGATGGTACAGGGGCTCCTCTGTGTAATGGGGAGAAAAGGAAGGTACAGGGGCTCCTCTATGTAATGGGGAGACAAGGATGCTACAGGGGCTCCTCTATGTAATGGGGAGACAAGGATGGTACAGGGGCTCCTCTGTGTAATGGGGAGACAAGGAAGGTACAGGGGCTCCTCTATGTACTGGGGAGACAAGGATGGTACAGGGGCTCCTCTATGTAATGGGGAGACAAGGATGGTACAGGGGCTCCTCTATGTAATGGGGAGACAGAGATGGTACAGGGGCTCCTTTGTGTAATGGGGAGAAAAGGAAGGTACAGGGGCTCCTCTATGTAATGGGGAGACAAGGATGGTACAGGGGCTCCTCTATGTAATGGGGAGAAAAGGAAGGTACAGGGGCTCCTCTATGTAATGGGGAGACAAGGATGGTACAGGGGCTCCTCTATGTAATGGGGAGACGAGGATGGTATAGGGGCTCCTCTATGTAATGGGGAGACAAGGAAGGTACAGGGGCTCCTCTATGTAATGGGGAGACAAGGATGGTACAGGGGCTCCTCTATGTAATGGGGAGACAAGGATGGTACAGAGGCTCCTCTATGTAATGGGGAGACAAGGATGGTACAGGGGCTCCTCTATGTAATGGGGAGACAAGGATGCTACAGGGGCTCCTCTATGTAATGGGGAGAAAAGGAAGGTACAGGGGCTCCTCTATGTAATGGGGAGACAAGGATGGTACAGGGGCTCCTCTATATAATGGGGAGCAAGGAAGGTACAGGGGCTCCTCTATGTAATGGGGAGACAAGGATGGTACAGGGGCTCCTCTATGTAATGGGGAGACAAGGATGGTACAGGGGCTCCTCTATGTAATGGGGAGACAAGGAAGGTACAGGGGCTCCTCTATGTAATGGGGAGACAAGGATGGTACAGGGGCTCCTCTATGTAATGGGGAGACAAGGATGGTACAGGGGCTCCTCTATGTAATGGGGAGACAAGGATGGTACAGGGGCTCCTCTATGTAATGGGGAGACAAGGATGGTACAGGGGCTCCTCTATGTAATGGGGAGACGAGGATGGTACAGGGGCTCCTCTATGTAATGGGGAGACAAGGATGGTACAGGGGCTCCTCTATGTAATGGGGAGACGAGGATGGTACAGGGGCTCCTCTATGTAATGGGGAGACAAGGATGGTACAGGGGCTCCTCTATGTAATGGGGAGACAAGGATGGTACAGGGGCTCCTCTATGTAATGGGGAGACAAGGAAGGTACAGGGGCTCCTCTATGTAATTGGGAGACAAGGAAGGTACAGGGGCTCCTCTATGTAATGGGGAGACAAGGATGGTACAGGGGCTCCTCTATGTAATGGGGAGACAAGGAAGGTACAGGGGCTCCTCTATGTACTGGGGAGACAAGGATGGTACAGGGGCTCCTCTATGTAATGGGGAGACAAGGATGGTACAGGGGCTCCTCTATGTAATGGGGAGACAAGGATGGTACAGGGGCTCCTCTATGTAATGGGGAGCAAGGAAGGTACAGGGGCTCCTCTATGTAATGGGGAGACAAGGATGGTACAGGGGCTCCTCTATGTAATGGGGAGACAAGGATGGTACAGGGGCTCCTCTATGTAATGGGGAGACAAGGATGGTACAGGGGCTCCTCTATGTAATGGGGAGACAAGGATGGTACAGGGGCTCCTCTATGTAATGGGGAGAAAAGGAAGGTACAGGGGCTCCTCTATGTAATGGGGAGACAAGGATGGTACAGGGGCTCCTCTATGTAATGGGGAGACAAGGATGGTACAGGGGCTCCTCTATGTAATGGGGAGACAAGGATGGTACAGAGGCTCCTCTATGTAATGGGGAGACAAGGAAGGTACAGGGGCTCCTCTATGTAATGGGGAGACAAGGATGGTACAGGGGCTCCTCTATGTAATGGGGAGACAAGGATGGTACAGGGGCTCCTCTATGTAATGGGGAGCAAGGATGGTACAGGGGCTCCTCTATGTAATGGGGAGACAGAGATGGTACAGGGGCTCCTTTGTGTAATGGGGAGAAAAGGAAGGTACAGGGGCTCCTCTATGTAATGGGGAGACAAGGATGGTACAGGGGCTCCTCTATGTAATGGGGAGAAAAGGAAGGTACAGGGGCTCCTCTATGTAATGGGGAGACAAGGATGGTACAGGGGCTCCTCTATGTAATGGGGAGACGAGGATGGTATAGGGGCTCCTCTATGTAATGGGGAGACAAGGAAGGTACAGGGGCTCCTCTATGTAATGGGGAGACAAGGATGGTACAGGGGCTCCTCTATGTAATGGGGAGACAAGGATGGTACAGAGGCTCCTCTATGTAATGGGGAGACAAGGATGGTACAGGGGCTCCTCTATGTAATGGGGAGACAAGGATGCTACAGGGGCTCCTCTATGTAATGGGGAGAAAAGGAAGGTACAGGGGCTCCTCTATGTAATGGGGAGACAAGGATGGTACAGGGGCTCCTCTATATAATGGGGAGCAAGGAAGGTACAGGGGCTCCTCTATGTAATGGGGAGACAAGGATGGTACAGGGGCTCCTCTATGTAATGGGGAGACAAGGATGGTACAGGGGCTCCTCTATGTAATGGGGAGACAAGGAAGGTACAGGGGCTCCTCTATGTAATGGGGAGACAAGGATGGTACAGGGGCTCCTCTATGTAATGGGGAGACAAGGATGGTACAGGGGCTCCTCTATGTAATGGGGAGACAAGGATGGTACAGGGGCTCCTCTATGTAATGGGGAGACAAGGATGGTACAGGGGCTCCTCTATGTAATGGGGAGACGAGGATGGTACAGGGGCTCCTCTATGTAATGGGGAGACAAGGATGGTACAGGGGCTCCTCTATGTAATGGGGAGACGAGGATGGTACAGGGGCTCCTCTATGTAATGGGGAGACAAGGATGGTACAGGGGCTCCTCTATGTAATGGGGAGACAAGGATGGTACAGGGGCTCCTCTATGTAATGGGGAGACAAGGAAGGTACAGGGGCTCCTCTATGTAATTGGGAGACAAGGAAGGTACAGGGGCTCCTCTATGTAATGGGGAGACAAGGATGGTACAGGGGCTCCTCTATGTAATGGGGAGACAAGGAAGGTACAGGGGCTCCTCTATGTACTGGGGAGACAAGGATGGTACAGGGGCTCCTCTATGTAATGGGGAGACAAGGATGGTACAGGGGCTCCTCTATGTAATGGGGAGACAAGGATGGTACAGGGGCTCCTCTATGTAATGGGGAGCAAGGAAGGTACAGGGGCTCCTCTATGTAATGGGGAGACAAGGATGGTACAGGGGCTCCTCTATGTAATGGGGAGACAAGGATGGTACAGGGGCTCCTCTATGTAATGGGGAGACAAGGATGGTACAGGGGCTCCTCTATGTAATGGGGAGACAAGGATGGTACAGGGGCTCCTCTATGTAATGGGGAGAAAAGGAAGGTACAGGGGCTCCTCTATGTAATGGGGAGACAAGGATGGTACAGGGGCTCCTCTATGTAATGGGGAGACAAGGATGGTACAGGGGCTCCTCTATGTAATGGGGAGACAAGGATGGTACAGAGGCTCCTCTATGTAATGGGGAGACAAGGAAGGTACAGGGGCTCCTCTATGTAATGGGGAGACAAGGATGGTACAGGGGCTCCTCTATGTAATGGGGAGACAAGGATGGTACAGGGGCTCCTCTATGTAATGGGGAGCAAGGATGGTACAGGGGCTCCTCTATGTAATGGGGAGACAAGGATGGTACAGGGGCTCCTCTATGTAATGGGGAGACAAGGATGGTACAGGGGCTCCTCTATGTAATGGGGAGACAAGGATGGTACAGGGGCTCCTCTATGTAATGGGGAGACAAGGATGGTACAGGGGCTCCTCTATGTAATGGGGAGACGAGGATGGTACAGGGGCTCCTCTATGTAATGGGGAGACGAGGATGGTACAGGGGCTCCTCTATGTAATGGGGAGAAAAGGAAGGTACAGGGGCTCCTCTATGTAATGGGGAGACAAGGATGGTACAGGGGCTCCTCTATGTAATGGGGAGAAAAGGAAGGTACAGGGGCTCCTCTATGTAATGGGGAGACAAGGATGGTACAGGGGCTCCTCTATGTAATGGGGAGACAAGGATGGTACAGGGGCTCCTCTATGTAATGGGGAGACAAGGATGGTACAGGGGCTCCTCTATGTAATGGGGAGCAAGGATGGTACAGGGGCTCCTCTATGTAATGGGGAGACAAGGAAGGTACAGGGGCTCCTCTATGTAATGGGGAGACAAGGATGGTACAGGGGCTCCTCTATGTAATGGGGAGAAAAGGAAGGTACAGGGGCTCCTCTATGTAATGGGGAGAAAAGGAAGGTACAGGGGCTCCTCTATGTAATGGGGAGACAAGGATGGTACAGGGGCTCCTCTATGTAATGGGGAGACTAGGATGGTACAGGGGCTCCTCTATGTAATGGGGAGACAAGGAAGGTACAGGGGCTCCTCTATGTAATGGGGAGAAAAGGAAGGTACAGGGGCTCCTCTATGTAATGGGGAGACAAGAAAGGTACAGGGGCTCCTCTATGTAATGGGGAGACAAGGATGGTACAGGGGCTCCTCTATGTAATGGGGAGACAAGGAAGGTACAGGGGCTCCTCTATGTAATGGGGAGAAAAGGAAGGTACAGGGGCTCCTCTATGTAATGGGGAGACAAGAAAGGTACAGGGGCTCCTCTATGTAATGGGGAGACAAGGATGGTACAGGGGCTCCTCTATGTAATGGGGAGACAAGGAAGGTACAGGGGCTCCTCTATGTAATGGGGAGACAAGGATGGTACAGGGGCTCCTCTATGTAATGGGGAGACAAGGAAGGTACAGGGGCTCCTCTATGTAATGGGGAGACAAGGAAGGTACAGGGGCTCCTCTATGTAATGGGGAGACAAGGAAGGTACAGGGGCTCCTCTATGTAATGGGGAGACGAGGATGGTACAGAGGCTCCTCTATGTAATGGGGAGACAAGGATGGTACAGGGGCTCCTCTATGTAATGGGGAGACAAGGATGGTACAGGGGCTCCTCTATGTAATGGGGAGACAAGGATGGTACAGGGGCTCCTCTATGTAATGGGGAGCAAGGAAGGTACAGGGGCTCCTCTATGTAATGGGGAGACAAGGATGGTACAGGGGCTCCTCTATGTAATGGGGAGACAAGGATGGTACAGGGGCTCCTCTATGTAATGGGGAGACAAGGATGGTACAGGGGCTCCTCTATGTAATGGGGAGACAAGGAAGGTACAGGGGCTCCTCTATGTAATGGGGAGACAAGGATGGTATAGGGGCTCCTCTATGTAATGGGGAGACAAGGATGGTACAGGGGCTCCTCTATGTAATGGGGAGACAAGGATGGTACAGGGGCTCCTCTATGTAATGGGGAGACAAGGATGGTACAGGGGCTCCTCTATGTAATGGGGAGACAAGGATGGTACAGGGGCTCCTCTATGTAATGGGGAGACAAGGATGGTACAGGGGCTCCTGTATGTAATGGGGAGACAAGGATGGTACAGGGGCTCCTCTATGTAATGGGGAGACAAGGATGGTACAGGGGCTCCTCTATGTAATGGGGAGACAAGGATGGTACAGGGGCTCCTCTATGTAATGGGGAGACAAGGAAGGTACAGGGGCTCCTCTATGTAATGGGGAGACGAGGATGGTACAGGGGCTCCTCTATGTAATGGGGAGACAAGGATGGTACAGGGGCTCCTCTATGTAATGGGGAGACAAGGATGGTACAGGGGCTCCTCTATGTAATGGAGAGACAAGGATGGTACAGGGGCTCCTCTTTGTAATGGGGAGACAAGGAAGGTACAGGGGCTCCTCTATGTAATGGGGAGACGAGGATGGTACAGGGGCTCCTCTATGTAATGGGGAGACAAGGATGGTACAGGGGGTCCTCTATGTAATGGGGAGACAAGGATGGTACAGGGGCTCCTGTATGTAATGGGGAGACGAGGATGGTACAGGGGCTCCTCTATGTAATGGGGAGACAAGGATGGTATAGGGGCTCCTCTATGTAATGGGGAGACAAGGAAGGTACAGGGGCTCCTCTATGTAATGGGGAGACAAGGATGGTACAGGGGCTCCTCTATGTAATGGGGAGACAAGGATGGTACAGGGGCTCCTCTATGTAATGGGGAGACAAGGATGGTACAGAGGCTCCTCTATGTAATGGGGAGACAAGGATGGTACAGGGGCTCCTCTATGTAATGGGGAGACAAGGATGGTACAGGGGCTCCTCTATGTAATGGGGAGACAAGGATGGTACAGGGGCTCGTCGCCTGACCTCAAGACTGGGGTCCCTGTGCTGTCCCTTATCCTGACGGTAGGCTTAAAGGTAGTAAGGGTTGAGTCTGCAACATTGCCCTGTCTCCTGTCCTGGCCCTGAAGACTATGTCCCCACCATTTAAGGAAATTGACCAGGACGGAGACTCCAGAAACCCCATCAACAAAGAACAACATATGAGGGGTAAACAAAAATGCAAACACACATAAAACCTGCATCTGGGGACAACCAAAGGTGAACGGGTAAGGGTGCAAAGGAAAGGATGTAGAGTAAACAACTTACAACAATCACCACAAACATTCACAGCAGACAGCAGAACTAGTAAGAACACGTCCACTCTGTTCCCTGGCTAGCTCCTAACCGAATAGAATAACCAGCAACCTTTCCAGGAAGCAGAGGGATTATATACAGCCCGGAAGTGCTCAACTGACGACAGCTGAGCAAGTCTGCTGCTGCAATAGGGAAAGGATTAACCCTTAAATGCCTGAAGGAAAAAAAAGCAACATTTAAATGTGTGAACGCTAATCCTGAACCTGTTCTTATACACATGACACTTTACTAATCCTTTAGAGTGGCCAACCAGTATATTTTTGGCGGGCTAAAGGTATCCCAGTCCGATACTGAGTACATATTTTGCTTTATCACAACTCTACTACAGCAAAAGAGCGATTCCAGCGATAATATTTCATTGGGATATTATTAAAAAAAAGTTCTAATGTTTAGGTAGGTTCATATTTTTATTTTATATACCGTATGTTCTCAGCTGAATAAACTTCAAAAATTTCAAAAACAAAATGATCATCTTTATTAGTATGTTGCCTCAAGGACTTATAGAATTGAAAACGCAGCATATAATATACAGTATATACAGTATGTAAGGCAAGGAACAATAACATGATGAATAACAGGAAAATGTGTATCATCAGCACAAACCCACCTGTACAAGCTCCACTACAGAGTCGTAAAAAGTCACTGCAGGTACAGACGTGTGCTATTGGCCTGTAGATATAATATACCTGATATATAAGAATATGATGTAATTACAACTAAACCCATCGTGGTAATTACACTTCAACCATTGACGGGTTCAGAAAACCAAACAAGGCAGTAGGACAACGGTTCCTACCTTAAAGAATCGAGTGATTGTTTTAGAGATGACAAGTGAGATTTAGTACATTAAAGGGATTTAACCACAAATGTAAATACTTAGACAAATAATTTACTGTCATCGAAAAATCTCTCTTCTCAAAAAAAGTTAATTATGACGCTTAGTGTCAATCAGCTGCAACAAAAGCTGGTATTTAGTAGAGGTCTATGCGTAAATCCTTACTTAGACCTCAGGTTAATTTGACATATTAAGGCTAGTTTCAAACTTGCGTTGGACGGCTTCCGTAGCATTGCGTTGTGTGACGGATGCAACGGATGCGTTGCATATAGTGGCACAACGCAATGCTACGGATCGTACAAAATAACGGAAAGCGTTATTTATTTTTTTTCTTCTTTACAGTACCGGCAGCCGACTATTGTGAACGATCAGCTGATCGCTCTTAATAGTCGGCAGCCGAGCGCTCTCACATGCCGGCGGCCGAGCGCTCAACTGAGCGCTATAATATGCCGGCGGCCGGGCGATCAGCTGAGTGCCCTGACATGCCGGCGGTCGAGCACTCAGCTGAGTGCCCTGACATGCCGGCGGCCGAGCGCTCAGCTGAGTGCCCTGACATGCCGGCGGCCGAGCGCTCAGCTGAGTGCCCTGACATGCCGGCGGACGAGCGCTCAGCTGAGTGCCCTGACATGCCAGCGGCCGAGCGCTCAGCTGAGTGCCCTGACATGCCGGCGGCCGAGCGCTCAGCTGAACGTTCAGCCACCGAGAAATAAAATAAAGTTTGTGATTTAAAAAAAAAAAGAGAGCATGCGCAGTGAAAAATAAAGGTTTCTGCTGCTCAAAAAAAGGTTACATGCAGCGTTCCATCCGCCCGGCGCAGCGTCAAAATAACGATGCTGCGTCAACCAGCGGATGCAATGCTGACACTTGCGTTACAGTGCGTCGTTCATACAAGTCTATGGAGAATAGCGCAGTGCGTTAACGGACTGCGCTTTTCTCCATAGTGATGGACTGCGCTGAACGCAAGTGTGAAAGTAGCCTAAGTCATAATGGAATAAGTTAGATTTTAGAATCCTTTCGAGATGATACTTCCATGGTTTTCCAATGATTTATTCCCATATTCCAAACTGCCTTGTATGTAAAACTGCTCAGTTTTGCGACGGTGGTGGTGCATGTGGCTTCAATGAGAAAACTAATTGCAAGCTCCTCTTGGGAATATGTGTCTTTTGTAACTTTTTCTGCCATCTAAAAACATGCGATTATTAAAAACATATAAGCGTAAAACTAGATTTTATGTAGCATATTTAGGAATTTAACCAAAATGTGAGTATTTGTGCCAAATCTGAATTGTCTATGTATTTGGCATTTATGGTCTAAGTTATTATCTTTCGAAAACCAGAGGCATGGTGTCATGCTAGGTACAGGGGAGTACCAAACAAACGGTGAAAGGGAAGGGAAGGGAAACCAGGAGTCTCGGGAAGAGGGTGATGGTAACCCCTGACCAAATCTACCGCTGGCTCCTGGGTCTATCAACACCCAATATAGGTTTTGCATTATGCACCGAGCCAGATACCTGACCCTAGGATGACCCTAGAGCTGGTCCCTAGATAGGGAAGGAGTGGGATGAGCTGTTTGTCAACCCCACTAAACATTAAAGACACAGGGAGCACCACATGGGGAAAAGCACATGAACAACGTATCTCTAGATGTCTCAGGAAGACGTTCAGCAAAGAGCAGGAGCAATCCTACAGATGAGTGCAAGCCACCTGCTTGCATCCAGAGCTTGTGAAGGAACTGAATATCATCAGCACACGTCCAGGGTAAATGAGAGTATTTAAACCCAAGGGGAAATACAGATGATTAGCGGCTGAAGATAAGAGGAGCTCTGCTGAGTCTTAAAGGAAAAGGGATGAAAACCCAGCAGAAGAGATACCTAGTACATTGAATACCTACAGCAGGAATAATAGAAAGTCAGGGAGCATTTTGCGCAGCCAAAAGCTATGACCTTCTATTGCCGGACACTACAGGACCGTCTGTCACCCATGACACATAGCTACTTTTTTGATAGTCAAAATGTATATAATGATTAGTGATGGGCGAATAGTAACAATTCTTTTTCGGATGATTCATTTTCTGGGAAATGCTCGGGTTCCCCATTGACTTGCATTAGGTTCGTTATTCGTGACAAATACCGGAATAATACTTTGGGATTCGTTACGAATCATCCTAAAATGAATGGTTACTATTCGCCCATCACTAATAATGATTACACAGTTTTAACATATGTTTCCTCATTGCAGCTGTTCTGTCTTCTGCAGTGCTAGAAGTGAGTAAACAAAAATTTGGTTCAGTGTCCAGTCCCACATGGTGGCGAAACAAGGGCAGTCGTCACTTCTACAGTTGGCATCCTCCAATCCTCCATCTACCATGCTGGGCGCCTCTACCATTTACTAGGCCCCGTGATGTCATGACATGTGTGAGGCCTCATGAAGTGCTTAGTAAACATCAGCAGTGTACAGAATGCCGGGTGGAAGATGCCGACAATCGAAGTGAAGACTGCCCTGGTGTGGCTGCCGTGAAGGACCGGACTGATTACTGGGCCAGGGCAGTGCAAATATTTTTGCTCAACTCAACCAAGTGCCATAAAAACTCAGTGTATTCTGCATTTGGCCCCGACCCCTACATATTTGGGGATAATTGCCTCCTGTACCCAATTACTCGACATGGACAATGGTTTTCTGATGTAGGCATACACAGTTTTTACTTTTTAATTCTATCTTTTGATTTTATTTGTGTTCTCAAAAGCATATTTTTCATTTTCGTGACCATATCCATCTTGTTAATCGTCCTCATCTCTTCCCTTTACGTCTTCCGATCATATTTCGACTTTTTCCAGTAAGCTGGGTCTCATAATTGGTTTCAGGAATCTATCACCATGCTTACGCCTATAAGTGACAGAGACAACAATTCCTTCACTGGGTCACTTACTTTATTACAATTGCCAACGCTTCTCTAAATAAAAAAAGTTCTACCCCCTGGAGTGCCGGAGAAGTTGGCGGAGTAGTTGGGCGCCACTAAGGTCTTATGAAATGTCTCACAAAGAGAGGTATATGGACTAAGATGTCGATCTATCATCAGGGGGTTGGGGGGGGGGGGTGCAGCTCATGAATATTGTGGATTGTGTACATCTCGGAAAAACAGAGCTTTTCGCAGCCCTGTGTAATGTCACCTTCAGTCCTGTACTTTGCTTGTTAACATCTGGGCTATATTTCAAGAAAACTGTTCCATTTTACATTCCTTTTCATTTGCTAAGAGTGCCAGTAAATTTAAGGAGCATTTGTCAAAATTTTATGAGTTAGAAGCAAATCGGCTTCAACGTGTGAGCCAATAATCCAGTTACACAAAGCCTCTTATTTTAAGATCCCCTGTGACTTTTTTTGGAAATTTTGATTAGGTGCAAATAAGTCTAATAGATTTGCCTGTAGGAGAACAAGTTTTTGCATGTGAATTTTTAGGTGTCTGACCAATTTTGTCTTCGCACTGAAGATGAGGCCATCGTGATGGGACAGTCAGCCGTCAACATGTAGGGAAAGCCCGTATTGTGTATTTTAGGCTGGATAGGGGAGGAAACATTAATGAATATGCGTGAGCCGCCAATTTCAGGAACAAAATGTGAAATATTAATGGTTCTTCTTAGTTCTGAGTCTAGCTCTTCATTGATGAAAGATGCGAAGGTTTTGGAAATGACTAAAGTATCTTCTGTAAGACGAGAACTATAATATATATATATAGTTACTTAGGTTGAAAAAAGACCTAGGTCCATCTAGTTCAACCTTCCTCCACCAGTTCTACATTTAGTCACTAAGTCATTTATAACCAACAATGTTGTGTGTAGTGAGGAAATCATCCAGCCCTGATATAAAGCTGTTATAGTATCTGCCATTACTACCTCTTGTGGTCGGCATTCCACAGTCTGACTGCTCTAACTGTAAAGAACCCTTTCCTATTTAGCTGTCGGAATCGCTTTTCTTCCACTCACAGTGAGTGCCCCCTGGTCCTTAGTACTGTCTTTGGAAGAAATAAGTCATGTGCCAGTCCTTTATATTGACCACACATGTATTTATACATATAAATGAGATCTCCTCTGAGACGTCTTTTTTCTAAGCTAAACATATCTAACTTTTTCAACCTGTCATCATATGGGAGGCCTTCCATTCCTTGTAATAGTCTAGTTGCCGCCTTTGAACTGACTCTAACTTCTGAATGTTCTTTTTAAAATGTGGAGCCCAAAACTGGATCCCATATTCCAGATGTGGCCTTACAAGTGATTTATAGAGGGGTAACAATACGTTGGGATCACGGGATCTAATCTCTCTTTTTATACACCCTAAAATCTTGTTTGCTTTAGCAGCTGCTGCTTGACATTGAGTGCTGCTGCTCAGCTTATTTGTAATGAGAATACACAAGTCCTTCTCCTGTTCTGTAGTCCCGAGTTTACTTCCATTTAATGTATACGCAGCTGTAGGATTACTCCGTCCTAGGTGCATTACTTTACATTTATCAACATTAAATCTCATTTGCCAAGTATCTGCCCATTCTGACATCTTATCCAGATCTTTTTGTAATATTGTACTATCCAGGTCAGTTTTTAATATCCTACATAGTTTGGTGTCATCGGCAAAGACTGACACTGTACTATCAATCCCATCCACAAGGTCATTAATAAAGAGAGTAAAAAGAATTGGTCCTAGCACAGATCCCTGTGGCACCCCACTGCTGACTATAGCCCATTTAGAGAATGTACCCTTTATGACTACTCTTTGTTTCCTATCTTTTAGCCAATTCCTTACTCAGTTGCATATTGTGTCCCCTAGTCCTTGCTTCTGGAGCTTTAGTATAAGGCTATTATGTGGGACAGTATCAAATGCCTTTGCAAAGTCCAAATAAATCACATCAGCTGCATTACCAATATCCAGGTTTGAACTTACCCCCTCATAGAACCCCAACAGGTTGGTTAGACACGACTTATCTTTCATGAATCCATGCTGTTTGTCAGTTATCATATTATTTTCTGCAATATATTTTTGCATGCCATCCCTTAAAATGCCCTCAAAAACTTTGCATACTACTGATGTCAGGCTTACTGGACGGTAGTTGCCTGGATCTACCCTCTTACCTTTCTTAAATATCGGTACCACATCAGCAATCCTCCAATCCTGAGGCACCAACCCTGTTACAAGTGAGTCTAAAAAGATGAGATACAGCGGTCTGTCGATTACAGAGCTCAATTCCCTCAATATTCGTGGATGAATGCCATCTGGCCCTGGGGATTTGTCAATGTTTAATTTACTCAGACGTAGGCGTACTTCATCTTGTGTTAAATTAATTATATCGGGTGGTGGACTTTGATTTTTTACTTGTTGAATAATGCCTGGTACAGTCAGTTCCTTGGTGAATACAGATGAGAAATGCCTATTTAATATCTCAGTCTTTTGTTTGTCCTCTATAACTAACTTGTTATTATATTTTAAGGGGCCAATACTATCCTTTGTTTTCCTTTTGGCATTAATGTATTTATAAAAGATTTTGGGATTTATTTTAATGTCATTGGCGATTTTTGTTTCAGTAGCTAATTTTGCTTGTTTGATTTCTTTTTTACATTTCCTATTGATATCTTTATACTTCTGAAATGCTATTTCTGTATTCTCAGCCCAGAGAACAAGTTTTTGCATGTGAATTTTTAGGTGTCTGACCAATTTTGTCTTAGCACTGAAGATGAGGCCATCGTGATGGGACAGTCAGCCGTCAACATGTAGGGAAAGCCCGTATTGTGTATTTTAGGCTGGATAGGGGAGGAAACATTAATGAATATGCGTGAGCCGCCAATTTCAGGAACAAAATGTGAAATATTAATGGTTCTTCTTAGTTCTGAGTCTAGCTCTTCATTGATGAAAGATGCGAAGGTTTTGGAAATGACTAAAGTATCTTCTGTAAGACGAGAACTATAATGTATATATATAGTTACTTAGGTTGAAAAAAGACCTAGGTCCATCTAGTTCAACCTTCCTCCACCAGTTCTACATTTAGTCACTAAGTCATTTATAACCAACAATGTTGTGTGTACTGAGGAAATCATCCAGCCCTGATATAAAGCTGTTCTAGTATCTGCCATTACTACCTCTTGTGGTCGGCATTCCACAGTCTGACTGCTCTAACTGTAAAGAACCCTTTCCTATTTAGCTGTCGGAATCGCTTTTCTTCCACTCGCAGTGAGTGCCCCCTGGTCCTTAGTACTGTCTTTGGAAGAAATAAGTCATGTGCCAGTCCTTTATATTGACCACACATGTATTTATACATATAAATGAGATCTCCTCTGAGACGTCTTTTTTCTAAGCTAAACATATCTAACTTTTTCAACCTGTCATCATATGGGAGGCCTTCCATTCCTTGTAATAGTCTAGTTGCCCGCCTTTGAACTGACTCTAACTTCTGAATGTCCTTTTTAAAATGTGGAGCCCAAAACTGAATCCCATATTCCAGATGTGGCCTTACAAGTGATTTATAGAGGGGTAACAATACGTTGGGATCACGAGATCTAATCTCTCTTTTTATACACCCTAAAATCTTGTTTGCTTTAGCAGCTGCTGCTTGACATTGAGTGCTGCTGCTCAGCTTATTTGTAATAAGAATACCCAAGTCCTTCTCCTGTTCTGTAGTCCCGAGTTTACTTCCATTTAATGTATACGCAGCTAAAGGATTACTCCGTCCTAGGTGCATTACTTTACATTTATCAACATTAAATCTCATTTGCCAAGTATCTGCCCATTCTGACATCTTATCCAGATCTTTTTGTAATATTGTACTATCCAGGTCAGTTTTTAATATCCTACATAGTTTGGTGTCATCGGCAAAGACTGACACTGTACTATCAATCCCATCCACAAGGTCATTAATAAAGAGAGTAAAAAGAATCGGTCCAAGTACAGATCCCTGCGGCACCCCACTGCTGACTATAGCCCATTTAGAGAATGTACCCTTTATGAGTACTCTTTGTTTCCTATCTTTTAGCCAATTCCTTACTCAGTTGCATATTGTGTCCCCTAGTCCTTGCTTCTGGAGCTTTAGTATAAGGCTATTATGTGGGACAGTATCAAATGCCTTTGCAAAGTCCAAATAAATCACATCAGCTGCATTACCAATATCCAGGTTTGAACTTACCCCCTCATAGAACCCCAACAGGTTGGTTAGACACGACTTATCTTTCATGAATCCATGCTGTTTGTCAGTTATCATATTATTTTCTGCAATATATTTTTGCATGTCATCCCTAAAAATGCCCTCAAAAACTTTGCATACTACTGATGTCAGGCTTACTGGACGGTAGTTGCCTGGATCTACCCTCTTACCTTTCTTAAATATCGGTACCACATCAGCAATCCTCCAATCCTGAGGCACCAACCCTGTTACAAGTGAGTCTAAAAAGATGAGATACAGCGGTCTGTCGATTACGGAGCTCAATTCCCTCAATATTCGTGGATGAATGCCATCTGGCCCTGGGGATTTGTCAATGTTTAATTTACTCAGACGTAGGCGTACTTCATCTTGTGTTAAATTAATTATATCGGGTGGTGAACTTTGATTTTTCACTTGTTGAATAATGCCTGGTACAGTCAGTTCCTTGGTGAATACAGATGAGAAATGCCTATTTAATATCTCAGTCTTTTGTTTGTCCTCTATAACTAACTTGTTATTATATTTTAAGGGGCCGATACTATCCTTTGTTTTCCTTTTGGCACTAATGTATTTATAAAAGATTTTGGGATTTATTTTAATGTCATTGGCGATTTTTGTTTCAGTAGCTAATTTTGCTTGTTTGATTTCTTTTTTACATTTCCTATTGATATCTTTATACTTCTGAAATGCTATTTCTGTATTCTCAGCCCAGAGAACAAGTTTTTGCATGTGAATTTTTAGGTGTCTGACCAATTTTGTCTTAGCACTGAAGATGAGGCCATCGTGATGGGACAGTCAGCCGTCAACATGTAGGGAAAGCCCGTATTGTGTATTTTAGGCTGGATAGGGGAGGAAACATTAATGAATATGCGTGAGCCGCCAATTTCAGGAACAAAATGTGAAATATTAATGGTTCTTCTTAGTCCTGAGTCTAGCTCTTCATTGATGAAAGATGCGAAGGTTTTGGAAATGACTAAAGTATCTTCTGTAAGACAAGAACTATAATATATATATATATATATATATATATATATATATATATATTACTGTACTTATATATTTATGTGGAATGTGTGCAGTAGAGAAAGAAGTACTTCTATGCCATTGGGTTCAATATCCCAAATGTGGCCTGGTTGTTTGCGCCGGGGAAGAGGAGGATCCCACTTTACCTAACTGTATCTGGGAGTATCCAACTATGCCCATTAGAAGCCAGATAAGAGGGCTCTGTTTGATATATTCTCACTACATGGCTCCTAGTCTAACAACAGGCCAAGTCAAGGACTGTGGAAGCTGCCATCACCATGAGGAACATTGTCGCCATTATACTAAGACTTGGTGGCAGACAAAAGGCCTCACACCTACAATGGCTTTATTGCACATGGTTCCAAAGGAACCAAAACTACTACGCTTACGTGAAAGCTTGCCCAATGTCAACTATCTTACTCAGACGATGGCATACAATAGTTTCATAGTGTTTAAGGTTGAAGGTACACTCTTCAAGTCCATCAAGTTCAAGCCATGAAGTCCATCGAGTTCAACCCTTGACCTAACCTAACATGTTGATCCAGAGGAAGGCAAAAAAACCCATGCAACAGACAGTAAGCGCCACATTAGTACAAAATTACATTATGATCATACATACATCATGCGTGAACTTTATCTTTTTTTTTGCCATATAAATATATAATTATATCACATGCCAAAATGACTCAAAAAAGTCCTAAAGGGAGTAAACCATTGCCAAAATTGTCTCTCAAGAGATTTGGGTTCTCACCATGACATTGATTTTGGTATATATTCGCCCCCTTTCACAAGCTATGTTCCATTTCAGACCACAGCCCACACACAAGCTTTTCGGAAGGCTTCATCCGCCACCAGGACATTTGCCAACTGTTACCAGAGTCCTCTTAGAGTTACCTCTTTTTTGAGGAGGCACTGGATGTATTGGGTGAGCTGGTAAGTATAGACTACAAGATGATCAGGACAATATGTGATAAAATCTACATATCAACTTATTTCCCCTTAAAGCAATGAATAGTTTAGTATATAAAGCCTCTTCTTCAGGTTTTATCGCATTTTATAGACCTCTCTAGATTAAGTTGATCATATTGATCCTAAAAATTGCTCATGACATCTATATATTTATTTTATATGAGTAATTATATATATGTTGCATATATCTGTTTCTACTTTCTTTGCACTTTTATATTTTCAATGCTTTTTTAAACCATTTTTTTTGTTCATTTGAGACTTTAATTTTTTTTTCCATTGGCTCCTGAATTTCTATGGCTCTGTTACATGGAGTTTTGCACAAAAATGGCGGCATCAGCATGTTCGCATTTCAGAGTCTGACACTCCGTCCGATGATTTCTCTGGTGCTTCTGATCAACATAGACATATACGGCCATTGACCTGCTGTCTGCTCATTCATAGACAGGCTAGCAGGGTTAAGCTCTGCTAGCCTGCTCGTTGGGCTTCTTTGATCACATGTTGTAAGGAAGCCAATTGCATCTGCTCCTCCCTTATTTACGCTGGAGGAAATCTTCTACCTACGTCAACTATACTTTATGCTGTGTTGGTCTATGAGTTGTGGTGTCCCAAAGTTGCCGGAGAAAGAGTTGCTTTGTGCTTGGTTATTGTGGAGTTACCTGTCATCTTGTTGTTTCCTCCCTGCTCATGTTTTCTTCCTCTTATACCTCTGTGTAAGCATGCTGTGCGACAGAGTTTTGATTTCCCCTGTTTGACTATTTCTGTGGATCAAATCACACTCCTCTCCCAGCCCCCCCTGGGGGAGGAGATATAAGATCATAGCTGTCAGGAGTAGGGCCAAGGAGGAGACTCTGACATCCCCACCATTAGGGGTATCTCTGAGAATATGAATAGCACAGAGCCCCCTAGTCTGAGGGTCAGCTTAAGGGCACCAGTTTCCCGCTATCCCCATTGTCTCCGTGACAGGCTCCAGGATTTAATTTGATAGTATTCAGCTCAAGTGTCTTGTAAATTTTGGTATTTTGTAGTGTTTATAGTCCTATATATTAACTTATAGGTTACGTGTGTCTGTACGGAACAGCCAGACAAGCTGCCTGTCCTCATTTTGGTAATGCAAGAAACCCTGGAACTTTAAAAAAATAAAAAATAAAAATATATATACAGTATATACTATATATATATATATATATATATATTTTATATATATGTATATATATTATATGTATATATATATATATATTTTTTATATATATATATATATATATATATACACACACAGTATATAATTAAAAACTCTCAAAAAAAATTAAACACAACAATTGAAAATAATGATGACTGCAGAACCCATGATTCATGACTGTCAGGGCATGCTGGGTGTAGTAGTTTCATACCAGCTGGAGAGATCAACTGTTCTAAAACAGATTTTTCTTGGTACTTTGAGTTATTGGCCCCTTAAAAAACATACATATTTCAGGGCACTCATAGAAAAAAGAATAGCTTATGTTTCAAGATGGAATTTTGTAGTCTTAACACTGTACCAAGTGCAGGAAGAGAATAATGACTGCCAAATGCTCAAGGCTGTGCAACCACATAATAGAGCCTGGAGGAAAATGATACAAGCTGGACCAAAAAATGACTTGTCTCTATACAGCAGCCGCAGAGAAAACAAGCAGAGAGCCAATGACGGCAATTATATTAATAGCTGGGGGTCTCGGCTCCAGAAACTGAGCATATACAATACGACCTGTGTATATATACTATATGTCTATCCCTCCTTATGTATATATTTATATATATGTGCTCTTCAGTAGCCTGCTTTCCTCCTGCACTCTGGCCGCGATCCTTCTAATCTAAAGTGTGTGTCATTACACCAGGCAATATCTCGAGAAATCTGCTTAGTACATGTCCCCTTTAAAATGTATTCCCCTTTACGCCATTTTCGTTGACCTTTGGCGAACCTTTAGGAAAATACAGCAACGTTACTGAACCGACAAACCCTGTCCTTTTTGGTCGCACTCCCTTTAGCAGTGGAAGGAACACAAAGACGTGCAGATTATCTCAATAACTTGTGATTCTCCTGCAGACTCATTCTATGCTTGAATACAAATCAAGATTATCAAATCTGTACTGATTAAAGGGGCTGTCCACTACTTTTATATTGATGGTGTATCCTTTGGATAGGTCATTAATGTCTGATCAGCCGGGGTTCAACACCTCGCATCCCCGCAATCTGCAGCCTTGCTAATGGCTGTTGGGCTCACATAAAACTGGCCATTTTTGTGTGCTAAGTATCTAAATTTTTACATGTTTTTCATATCAGTAATGCATGTCTATACTATATTCCTATATTCATTGTAGCACATATCTTAGCACTACAGAGTGCAACTGTCTCCTTTTTGTATCCTTAGGATAGGTCATCAATATCTGATTGGCAGAGGTCCAACACCCCCTCAATTCAGCTGTTTTAGGTGCCGGTGGCAGCAGCAGGCGGCCATAAATGCTCAGTTCCGGAGCTGCCCCATCTACTGCACATCTGCCTCCTATTGGTTTGAATGGGAGGCGGATGTGCAGTACTCGGCCATGACTGCTATCAGTTGACGGGGTAGCTCTGGAACTGAGCATTTCTGGCCGCCAGCTGCCACCACCAGCACAGAAAACAGGTGACCAGAGGGGATGCCGGGTGTCGGACCTCAGCCGATCAGACTTTGATGATCAATCCTAAGGATACAAAAAGTAGACAATTGCACTCTGTAGTGCTAAGATATGTGTAACAATGAATATGGGAATATAGACATTCATTACTGCTATGAAAAACATGCAAAAGTTGAGATACACAAAAAAATGGCCAGTTTTATGTGAGCCCAACAGCAAGGCGACCTCTTTTTGTTGGGTTTCTATCAAACTAATGTCTCTCTTTAGGTTAAAAAACCTACAATTTATGGGCGGACAGGAACCTGCAAATGGAGAATTAAAATCACCTAAATCTAAAGAGCAGGAGTGCTCAATCAGAAGGCATGACCCTGTAAACTAAGAAAAAGACTTAGATTTTAATTTTCCATTTGCAGGTTCCTGTCCACCCATAAATTGTAGGTTTTTTTAACCCAAAGAGAGGCATTAGTTTGATAGAGACCCATCAAAAAGAGTTAGCCTTGCTGTTGGGCTCACATAAAACTGGCCATTTTTGTGTGCCAAGTATCTTAACTTTGCATATTTTTATATCAGTATTGCATGAGAATATTCCCATATTCATTGTTACACATATCTTAGCACTACAGAGTGCAACTGACTCCTTTTTGTTACTATGTTTCTTGTTCAGTTTGGACCTGTTCACATTAGAAAGGTAAGATGTGCCATCAGTCTTTTTCTTAGACTGTCCTAAGGATAGACCTGTAAAAGTAGTGGACAACCTCTTTTAGAGATATACTGTTTGTGTGGTATCCTTTAAAATATAGGTTGCAACTCCCCAAACTCCCCAATCTAATAATGTTGAACTCATAACTGTGACAGCTAAAGTGCCCCCATAACAGTGACATAGGCAGTACCTCCTACTAGTTTCAGCTACGGTACTTCATAACAGGGACAGCCACAGTGCCCTATTCCAATGCCAAGTATGGTGCTCTATGATTGTGACAGCCACAGTCCCCTATCACTGTGACAGCCATTATGTCCTATAAACCTGACAGCCACAGTCCCCTATAACAGTGAAAGGCATGGCGCCCCATAATGATTTCATTAACAATGCCCCATAACAATGACAGCCAAGGATAGTCACAGTCACTGTGTAACAAAGTGCTAAATAATAGTTTGTCAGAATGCCCCATATCAATGATAATTACATAGCCCCCATAACATTGGTAACAACAGTGCCCTTTAAAAGTGATGGGCACAATTTGTCTCAAATTATTAATTACTATCAGTAAGGTTCCAGCCACAGCACCCCCTTTCCTCTCTGGTTGATGGTTCAGTGATGGTGGTTAGGACTAGTGTTTGACCTGTCTCCTTACATAGTAGCGGGTCCGGACTTGCGTATGCATGCACCTTCAGACACAATGCATGTGTTACTGTCAAATACTGCCATTACTGACCCACCTATGACCACGGGGTACTGAGCCCACTTTTCTTTGAGTCTGTAAGGTGCCCTCTTCTTTTGAGACCACTGGCCAGCCCTGGAGACTAGGTATACATAGTACTTGTAGTATTTTTGCAAAGTTAATTGTAAAGCTAATAATTTTGAGAAACTGCTAGTTGACATACCTAACAAAGCTCTGCAAGCAGCATGATGCTACCAGGGCTACAAGCTGGCCATGCTGCCGAACTACAACTCTCAGTACATCTGACCAGCCAACATCAGGTTCTGCAACAGCTGGAAAGCTACAAGTTGGCTGGAGCTTTCTGCAGAAGTTCATGATGGGCTAAAATAATCCTAGGCATGCAGATGCTACACATCCTTCCAGAAACATTGAGGGTAATTAGTGAAAGTCTTACTGTGGAAAATAACGAGCTGGCACAGCAGCAGATTGCGGATCGGCCCCATCTCTTCTGCGTAATCTTGCGGTTGTCCAGAATCACCTGCGCTGGAGTTTAGCCGTGCTCTGTGCTCCGGTGGGAAATGGCTCTCCACAGTAGATACACAACATCTGTCTAAAAAAAACTGTTTTGGTCTTTCGCTCCCCCCCTTATGACTTATAGACCTTTTTTTTTCGTCCCCTTAGCTGTATCCTATCCCAGCAGCTCGGCTTGTTACAGCCTTCTTTGTGAGTTGCACACAGACCCAGAAACAACTTGAACTCTAAAACCTCCTCTTTTCTTTCCCTCCACCCTTCTCCGTCATGATCTTCACATGGAATTCATATTCTGGAGGTCTGTACAAGTCCCAGCTGTAGAAGGCAGATCCTGACACAACTCCAACCCCATCAAGGAGTGTTTGATGTCCCATCTATTCGCTTTAACCTTTTCTCACTTGGCGTTTGGCAATGATGTAGCCGCTGGACACCGGTTCGGATGGATTTGTGGTCCATCCAGATTAAGGGGTTAAAAGTATATAAGTATATTCCGAATTTCCTTTTGTAGAGTTTCCTCGTAGTTATAACAAGGAAACTGGGCAGCCCCACACAGTGGATATAAAGCCTTCCCGACATTTTAGATAAAATTCCCCCAATTTTGTCCGGATCGGATAACCAATTGATTTGGTTGGGGTCCTCTTGACTCTCCCCCATTCAATTTTGGATTGGAATTTCAACATCCGATAACTTTGATTTCAGCGGACATAAGCCTTTGTTAGAGGAGTCTGGTTGCGGGTTTCTTCTCCCTTCCATGGAAAACATATGACCACTTGGCCGAGTTGAGTGATCATCTGTATGAGGGACGCGGGAGAGATAGACATTTGTTCAGCAGACAGCTATTTAATGTGCATAAACAGCTTAAGACTTTGGCTAAAAAATACTCTTCTAAACTTTAGCCATATAGGCAGGGACGTAACTACAATAGGTGCAGGGGTTGAGTAGCACCCCACGGGGCAGATGTTTTAACCTACTCGATGCCGGGCCAGGGGTGTAGATCTTCTGCGTTGTTACTGGGTGGCCTGGCCCAGTTCCGTTACCCCGAGGCGTACAGGAAGGAGGACTGGAGGGTGGTAGGGAGGATGGAAGTGGTAGTTGGAGGTTAGGAAAGTCTTTTTAAGGATTGTGACGCCACCTGTGGCACGCGGCCAGGGATGGGCTGCCACTGCAGGGTCTCTTGCCGGGGCAGATGTTGGGTGCAGTCGGGATGGTATTGCTCCCCACAGGCGGAGTGGGCCCCAGGAGGATGGCGGGGGTGGTAGTAGTAGCCCCCGTTGACACCGCAGCGCTGGGTGCCGGTAAAGGATAGGCAGAGACAAGGGCTGCGGTTCCAGGTCTTTTACTCACAGGAAGTTCAGGCGCTGCCCCAGAGTACTGATTTCCACCACCCGCATCCGTGAAAGGTCAAGTCCAGTGTGTGTCAGCCTGTGAGCCCTTTCCTCCTTTGATGCGCTAGGTATCGGACCCCCGTGGTGTGAAGCACTTGCGGATCCCGGTGTCAGTAAAGTGTCCCGTTCTGTATGCTGATAGCACAGTTCCGTTGTGGGGCCGGTCCTCAACCCCGAATCTTATATGCTATTTGGCTGTAGACTCGTTGGGACGGGTCCGGTGACTGTTCTAGCCATTCCCCGCGACCCTTGCAGAGTTGGTAGATAACATGAAGTATATCTGCCCTAGGATTCTGTATCCCGACATCACCGGTCCTGTGGAAGCAGCCGCCTTCTTCTCCCCAGCGACCGTGTTGAACGCCGTAGCGCACAGAGCTGCTGACGGCATGTCCGCTCTTCTCTGTGTTTGTAGTTGTTCTTTTATTTTGTAGTTGGGTTGTGTGTTCTGAGCTGTTGCCCCCAGCCGCTGCCACGAGCTGGTTCACTACTCTCACTAGGGCAACCTGCTTTTCCCACTGTGTGCTCCTGACTCCCCGTGGTGGTTGCTATTCCCTGACCCCGAGTCCCTGGTTCCAGTGGATCGGGGAGCGCCTAGGGCGGTGGCGTCCTGTAAACCCACCACTGTAGTGACCCCCTACTGTGATTCCACCCTGGCCCAGTCCCCATTGGGGAGGGCAACCCACTGACTGTATGTTTGTGTAAGTGGAAACTGGCATCGACTTTCCCTGGACCCGAAATAAGTACTACACCCTAATGGGGGTTCAGAACCCTGTGGCGCCTGAAGCCTCAGGGGCACCACAGTTGCAATTGCACCCCATGGAGTCTAGGGAGCCCTAAAAAGTTTGTTTGTGCTATATAAAAAGATCAATGCTATTAAAGACTTGGAGCCCATGAGCTTTAAGTTTCGCCATTGAGCATAGGAACCAATTAATACTGCCATGAAGGCAATAAATAATGCTGCAACATGGCGAAATATTACTCCAAATAAGAGTGCAAGCACACTAGTATTTTGTATAGTCTGTTTTTGCCTTCAGTGAAAGAGCCCATGACATATTAGTCTATGAATTCTATTCATTTCATAGTATAAGCTGTCAGTACTCCCTTAAGCAAGGCCTACATGGCTACTTTGGTCGTGACACAGGGCATGTGGCTGAAGATCGTTCTGTGCTGCTGCAGCGTGATGCAGATGATTTGGCTTACTGTCACGAGGTGTAATATGGTAACTGGGGGGAGGGGCATCTAGACTGGCCCTTGGACCACTGGACCCTAAGCTGTCCCATATTCCAGAGGTATGCCTGATGGTGGTGAGGTCTGGACCGCCAGCTTGACCCTAACTCCTGAAAAGCCCTGGTCTAACACTCCCACCCAGGGAAGGGCATGGACAGGAGAAATATATCCCATAAATAGCAACAAACAGGGGAAAGCAATGCTCAAAGTCACTGCAAGCACACACAGAGGAAAAGACAATATGTGCTCAGGGAGAAATAACGTACAGGGAGAAAATAAACAAACAACAAGGATATTTCCACCACACACCAAACAGTATACAACAAATCACCAAAGCTGGATCAAATGCACAAGACCGGTGTCACTGGAGCAAGCTAGAGCTATCATTGGTATGGGACACCAGGTTCCACCATCTTTTAAAAGACGGAGGCGGCTGTGATAGGTCTTCCATAACATGTGCACACAGCAGCAATTCACAGACCAGCAGGAATTAACTCCTGCTAGACCGGACACCAGAGACAGCAAATCAGGTGACGCCCTCCTCTAACTGAGCAACTTAAATGCACCAGGAGACGAGTTAGACTCTGCAGTGTGAACAGAGTCTGAAGACGCCAAGCCACCTGGTGAGTTAGGAGCAGAACACCGCATGACAAGGGTGGACAACTATTTGTTTTTTACGCATAAATGTCTAAACTCTAAAAAAAACAGTCATCAAAAGAGGCTAATAACATATATTAACTCTTATATTGTGATCACAATCGCTATCGCTCAGAGACAACATTTTGGAATTCTTTGGCTCATTATAAAATTTGGCAGGCCCCTTTCAGACGTCCGTGTTTCAGGTACGTGTGACATCCGTTTTTAATACGGATGTCACACGTACCCATGTTATTCTCTTGAGTTACACACACATCCGTGTTGTTAAACAGACCGTGTGACCCCCTCGTGGCCCTGCACGCACACAGAGACATGTCTGTTTTTTCTCCGACATCATTGGTGTCACATGGATTGCACACTGATGTGACACATACCAGAGAAAACACGGGTCTTTGAAATAAAAAGATTTTCTATATTCACCTGTATCCAGCGCTGTTTTCTTTGGCTCTGCTGCCTCCTTCTTCTGCCCCCGCTCATTATACTCATTGATTATATACACTGCACTGAGGACCTGGAAGCTGGAGCATCGCCAGGGACAGCGCCGGGGACAGGCGAGTATTCAGCAAGCAGTGTGTGTGCAGTGACGTTCCCAATGAACTCTGATGAGCTCCTGATGACACCCCGCGACACAGCGAGTGTCACCACGGTGACTTCACGGGTTCATCAGAGTTCATTGGGAACTCCGATAACCTCCTGGACGTCACTGCACACACACTGCTTGCTTGCTGAATACTCACCTGTCCCCAGTGATTATGTCCTTGGCGAAGCTGACCCCATTGATGCAGTCCCTGGCACTGCCCCTGGCGATGCTATGACTTCTCAGGTCCTCAGTGCAGTGAATATTCTATTTCTATGAGTATAATGAGCGGGGGTCAGAAGCAGGAGACAGCAGAGCCAGAGAAAGCAGCGCTGGATACAGGTGAATATAGAACATCTTTTTATTTTAAAGACACGTGTTTAGTCCGGTATGTGTCACACTGATGTTACACATATGCAAACACAGATGTCACACGTGTGACACACATATGACCTTACCGATGCGTGTAGCTTGTAACTGATAAAACACCGTCTTCTGAAAGGGGCCTACCAGTTCCCCATCCCCTTATTCCTTATATAATGTGCCATTTAAGTTTCCATATGATAAAGTTGAGTTTCCATATGATAAAGTTGAGTTTCCATATGATAAAGTTGAGTTTCCATATGATAAAGTTGAGTTTCCATATGATAAAGTTGAGTTTCCATAAGATAAAGTTGAGTTTCCATATGATAAAGTTGAGTTTCCATATGGTAAAGTTGAGTTTCCATATGGTAAAGTTGAGTTTCCATATGATAAAGTTGAGTTTCCATATGGTAAAGTTGAGTTTCCATATGGTAAAGTTGAGTTTCCATATGGTAAAGTTGAGTTTCCATATGGTAAAGTTGAGTTTCCATATGATAAAGTTGAGTTTCCATAAGATAAAGTTGAGTTTCCATATGATAAAGTTGAGTTTCCATATGGTAAAGTTGAGTTTCCATATGATAAAGTTGAGTTTCCATATGATAAAGTTGAGTTTCCATATGATAAAGTTGAGTTTCCATATGATAAAGTTGAGTTTCCATATGGTAAAGTTGAGTTTCCATATGGTAAAGTTGAGTTTCCATATGATAAAGTTGAGTTTCCATATGGTAAAGTTGAGTTTCCATATGATAAAGTTGAGTTTCCATATGGTAAAGTTGAGTTTCCATATGGTAAAGTTGAGTTTCCATATGGTAAAGTTGAGTTTCCATATGGTAAAGTTGAGTTTCCATATGGTAAAGTTGAGTTTCCATATGGTAAAGCGGACACCGAGGGCACCGCAGCCCACGCGTGACTGTTACCTATGGGCCCCATATAGCTGCTCCTCTGTTTTCTTCTGGAAACTAGAAACTGCATTCTGATCTGCGGATGAATTGAGGGGAGAATGTTTTTCACCATCTCTTAAAAGAAAATCAGGTGCAGATTATAAAGTCAAAGAAACTATTTCCTGTGAAATCACATCCAGACCCCCGAAGGCAGACACAGTTCAGCTTCATGAGAAACGTGCGCTGCCGAGAGTTGTGCAATAATCATTTATTACAGCTTTATACACATTAGAACACAGAATCGATCCATGAATGGATGTAAATATATCAGTTGTCTCATCCATCATTCTCTTTCCAATACAAATTATTTAGGAAATGATGTTTGTTGTGGCAGCTTTATTTTTCAACTGTCAAAAGGAAGTGCACAATCACTTTTTTTTTCACATAGCACAGTCACAGTTAATGCATACTTATTGTTTATATACAGATCAACCTTGTCTCTTTTCATCATTATCTGCCCCTGTGTGCATCCAGCTTCACATAGCAGATTGGGTGGTCGAATTCTGAAACTACATTTCCATTACCTTGCTTCTCTTCAGTGCTGCAAACCCTCTTCCCCCTCTCCTGACAATCCCCACTTGTTTGAGTTATCAGATGTAAACTGATCCTGTTCTTCTGTGCACTCTCTGCTTCTATACAGTACCCTGCCTGACCAAGTTCCTCTACATTACTACAGTTGTATTGTGGTTTTCCATCATTAGTTAGCTCTAACAAAGCTAAACTCTCCTGCATTACTCTACAATGGCAGTGCAAAGCTTTTTTTGTTGCCTGTAAATTGAAAATGCATATGTCAAAAGATTATCCTTTGTCATATGCATCAATTTGGTGATATTTGCACATCACTGGTCTCTCTGCACAGGTGTCAATGAAAGGTTAGGTAATCTCAGCCCCTGTACAAAGCCCCATCCTGCAGTAAATCTTTACTTTCTCTTCTCTGCAAACAAGCCCCCTTCTGGAGTATATCTCTCCTCTCAGTCTCTCTATACAGAGCCCCATCCTGCAGTATCCTCCAATGATCCCCTGTATTTAGAGCCCATTCCTGCCATTTACCTCTCTTTCAGTCCTTGTATACAGTCCACTCCTGTAGTATATCTTTCCTTTCTGTCCCCTCTATACAGTGTGTCCACCCATATCCTGTCCACCGCCACTAACTTGAGAATGGCGGCAGCTATAGGAATAGAAGTGGTGTCTAGGTATAGTAAAGTAGCCATGCGCTACGCAATGAAACCACCTATAGCGCCACCTGGTGGAAAACAACGGAGTTAACATTTTTATCTCGAAAACAGAACAAGATAGAGAAAACAAGTGACTTAAAAAATTGTAGGGCATCATCAATTCAATACGGATCGACACCTTGCATACAGAAATGCTATGATATGAAACCCATGACCCCCCCTCTCCCAAAACATTGAATGCTGGTCACGCATATGGCGCTTATTTAACTTTGATGCTCAAAGTGGCCCCCGTCAGCTGCAATGCACATCTGGACTCTGCACAGCATACTGTATCTTGCTGCACGTTGTGCAATATGGTAGGTGACACGTTTGCACAAGCATCTGTGATACGTCGTCGTAGATCCTGCAATGTTGGTGGAGGGGTCGCATACACCTGCTGTTTGATGTGACCTCACAGAAACAAGACCAATGGGGTCAGGTCAGGTGAGCGTGGAGGCCACTCCATGCAGCCACCATACCCAATGACTTGTAGGAAGGTCTCCATGAGGTATCGCTTCACGTCTGCAGCCTTGTGAGTTTTACACGTTCTAATCATAGCATTTCTGTATGCAAGGTGTCGATTCGTATTGAATTGATGATGCCCTACAACTTTGTAATTCACTTTTTTTCTCTATCTCGTTCCGTTTTTGAGATAAAATTGCTAACTCCGTTGCTTTCCACAAGGTGGCGCTATAGGTGGTTTAATTGCATAGCGCATGGCTACTTTACTATACCTAGACACCACTTCTATTACTATAGCTGCCGCCATGCTCAAGTTAATGGCGGTGGACAGGATATAGGTGGACACACTGTATATTCCCCATCCTGGTTTATATGTCCCCCATTCTGGACCCATTTTAGTATATATGTAGTCCATCCTGGTATATGTGTCCCCCATACTGGTATATATGTTCCCCATCCTGTTATATATGTCCCCAATCCTGGTATATATGTCTCCCATCTTAGGGACATCCTGGTATAGACGTCCCTCATCCTGTTATATATGTCCCCTATCCTGGTATATATGTCCCCCATCCTTGTATATATGGATATCCCGATCTTGATGTATTTGTGCCCCATCCTGGTGTATATATTCTTCATCCTGGGCCAATCCTGGTATATATGTTCTCCATCCTGGTGTATATGCCTCCCATTCTGGTGCTGTTTTTTTAATGCATAAAAAGGATTCACCATGTCTCCTTTCCCCTGGCCACCAACTGATCATGGCATGCAAGTGACAGGGAGCACATAATATCACTGCCATGCGCCCCCAGTCACAGGCACATCAACGTCAACTGCTGGCTTCTGATTGGCCTGCAGATATTATCGCTGTGCAGAGATCCTTTGGGTCCCTGAATAGCAATACACTTCAGCTGAATGTGTGTCCGAGGGTGCACATCCAGCTGATACACGAGCTGGTGGACCCCCACCACTCCCAAACTCTGCCACTGCAATAATTACACCCCTGTGCATCTGACTTCTTCCGATCAAACCAAAGATTTTCTGTGGGATTCAAGTCAGGCAACTGTGACGTATGACGGCCACTCCAGAGTTTTTCAAGACCTCTTCTGAAACCAAGCCTGGTGGACTTTAGGTATAGGCTTGGTGGACTCTAAGGTATGTTCCATTGTGAGGTATGCTTGGGATCACAGTCCCAGATAAGTCCCATTATGAGATATGTCTGGGATCATAGTCCCAGGTATGTCCCACTAAGAGGTATGCTTGGGAAAGTCCAATGATGCCCAAGCCTCAACTTCCTTATAGAAGCCATGGTATTTTCTTATAGGATTTTCTGATAACTGAATTCATCTTGTCCTCCACTTGCTTCAGGTGTTGTGCCAAAGGAAGGAGAAAAGCCTCAAACTATCACTCAGCCACCATCATGCTTCACTGAAGGAATTACCAAGCCACCACTATTCTTCATTATAGGAATCACTCAGCCACCACCATGCTTCAGCATAGGCATTACTGAATCACTGCCATACTTCACCATAGGCATCAAGAGTCACTGCCATACTTCATTGTAAACATTATTAAATCACAGCCATGCTTCACTGTGCTTCACTCTTCCTTCGCCAGACATACCGCTGATTATAGCCTCAAAATGTTTCAGATTTTTTTTTAATGGCCTTCAGCTCAATCTCGAGCCATGGTGAATCGATGGATGAACACTCTGTAGGAAGATCGATCTTGTGCAGGCTAGACAGCTCCACCAGGGTCTTCACCGCACATTTCCTTGATTGTATAAAGCCATCGAGTTGCTGGTCTTCCTCTTCACCTTGTTCTTTTTATTTGTACATGCTCTCTTTGTATGATGTGTCCAAAGTAAACAAGTCATAGCTTGGTGATCCTTGCTTCCAGCGACATGTCTGGCTTCATTGGTTCCAAAATTGCTTTATTTGTTCTTCTTGCCATCAATGGTATTAATAACATCCTTCTCCAGCACCACATTTTAAAGGCGTTAATTTTTCTTCTGTCTTCTTTCTTTATTGTCCAAGTTTCGCATCCATATGTTACTTATCCATATGTTTGTGCACAAAAGACCAGACTATGTACGAGCCAAGACCAGACTATGTAAAAGTCATGTCTTTGTCATCAGTGAAATGTTTCTCGATTTGAGGACCTTGTCCAGTGACTTCATTGTTCACTTGCCCAAAGCTATTCTCCTATTGACTTCTGGTGTCATCGCTGCATCTTGAGTGATCATTGGTCCAAGTAGATTTAAGCCTTTTACAACTTCCATTTTGTTGACATCCACATCACTCCAAATAGAAAGAAAACCCCTTTGGTCTTTTAACATGTGGTGTTTTTAGGATATTAGAGCTAGCTTGTCTTGTACTTTTAGGTGAGTAGAGGTGACGTTTTGGAATTTAGGCTTGAAGACCTTCAGCATTTAGTATGCCCCTTACTGGGCAAACTGAAACTATAGAGCCTGTTGTCACCATATTTTGTTGACATCACTTGAGGGTTTTTGCCATCAGATTCCTGCATCCTCAGGAATCTGGTGGCAGCCGGTGACAGCTTTCCCTTTCTACCACCTCTGTAACCAGTGTCTCCTTAACTTTTAACTTGCAAACTACTTCCATCTATATCTATAGGAACATTCAGTGACTGTTTGGACCACTCTATTTCCTAAGAATATTAGCGAGCTGGAGGATCATGAGGAATGGGCTTTGATTCCTGAAGGAACATTGCTGGAATCTGGTGTTTTGTTTAATAGGCCCCATTATACGCAATGACATATCTAACGAGATATCGCTGGGGTCACGGAATTTGTGACGCACATCTGTTCTCGTTAGCGATGTCGTTGCGTGTAAGGGGTACTTTGCACGCTGCGACATCGCTAGCCGATTTTAGCGATGCCGAGTGCGATAGTCCCCGCCCCCCATCACAGATGCGATCTCTTGTGATAGCTGCCGTAGCCAACATTATCGCTTCGGCAGCTTCACACGCACTTACCTGCCCTACGACGTCTCTCTGGCCGGCGACCCACCTCTTTCCTAAGGGGGCGGGTCGTACGGCGTAACAGCAACGTCACACGGCAGGCGGCCAATAGAAGCGGAGGGGCGGAGATGAGCGGGATGATCCCGCCCACCTCCTTCCTTCCTCATTGCAGGCAGGACGCAAGTAAGGAGATGTTCCTCGCTCCTGCAGCTTCATACACAACGATGTGTGCTGCCGCAGGAACGAGGAACAACATCGTACCTGTCGCTGCAGCGAAATTATGGAAATGACTGACACTACACAGATCACCGATTTTCGATGTTTTTGCGATCGTTTATCAGTGCTTCTAGGCTTTACACGTTGCGACGTCGTTACCAGCGCCGGATGTGCGTCACTTTCGATTTGACCCCGACGAGATCGCAGTAGCGATGTCGCAACGTGCATAGTACCCCTAACACTTACGAGCAACCGCTAACGACCAAAAATACTCACCAAATTGTTGATTGTTGACACGTCGTTCATTTCCATAATATCGTTGCTTGTTCTGGACGCAGGTTGTTCGTCCTTCCTGAGGCAGCACACATCGCTACGTGTGACACCCCAGGAACGACGAACAACAGCTTTCCTGCGTCCTCCGACAATGAGGTGGGAGTGACTATCTAGCGGCTCCTCTCCGCCCCTCCGCCTCAATTGGTTTTCGACTGGGTGACGTCGCTGTGACGCCACACGAACTGCCAGCTAAAAAAAGAGGTTGTTCGGCGGCCACAGCGACGTCGTTACAAAGGTATGTTCGTCTGACACATACCAGCGATATTGTGCGCCACGGGCAGTGATTTGCGTGTGACGCACAAACGACGTGGGTGGGTGCTTTCACTAGTGACATCGCTAGCGATATCGCTACGTGTAAAGCGGCCTTTATTCATCACATCTGGAGCAGGTTATACCAGCCAGAGAGACTCTACTAAGTACTAAAGACGCTTGTAATGAAATGGGTGGACAATATGAAGCTGCAGTAGTCTGCAAAAGTGACATTCGGTGCAGAATTTGGACAAACCACTTGTTATTTTAGTTATACTGAACTTTTTACATTGTTCTTGTTTCATTGGTTTATTGCAAAAACCTAGTAAAATTTGCTAATAAACCTAATTTGCAATAGGGGTTGTAAACCTTTAATGGAAATACATACTGTATATATTGTTCATTAAGATATTACTCTATATAGTGTACAATATATTCTCAAATATATTTTAAGAAATGTTTAAAAAAACAAAGTGAAGCATGACAAATTAGATTGGGACAAGGATAAATATCCAAGAAGTGCTGCAAACATTTGGGATTTTGACAGTGAAGCATTATTCTTCTCTTCTAATTGGGAGGTGACGTGTTTGGTATTCTGGCCGGGTCATAAAATTAATTTAAAATAAATAAATAAATTCTAGCCTTACCTGTGCACACACTATAACTGGTATATTTAGTTTCATACAGTCCCTCTCAGTGTATTTCGAGTTACAGAGGTTTCCTGTCTGCGTGACTATGAATTCATTACATGTAGCCTCATTAGTTTTACAAGTAGCAGCTGATTCCATCAAATATAACAAGTTATATATTACATCTCTCCGCATTCTGTCATCTTGATCAGTAAAAAATTAAAGGGATGCAATTTTTTTTCTATCCCTTGGATAAGTGATGCTGATTGTTGAGGGTCCCACAGCTCAAATTCCCACTGGTCCCAAAAACAGGGCTTTGGAGTGCCCCTTTTATTGGAGCAATGATTCAGACTGTATGACTGTGACGTTGGGGAGTGTTGACCCACTGGGCCATGAGCTGGCTTACCCTGAAGGGGAGTAGCTAAGCGACTACCTGGTCTTCATTAGAGCCTCTGCTGGTGAGGGTAGCCTAGGCTGCAGGTAGTCGCCAGGTGCCACTTGCAGGGCAGTCCCCAGATCTGCAACAGCTGATCAAGGCAGGCTTACGAAGCACAGTGGACACAGGTGGAGACAGAGTAAGGCGGGCTTTGCACGTTGCGACATCGCAAGCCGATGCTGCGATGTCCCACGTGATAGTCCCCGCCCCCGTCGCAGGTACAATATCTTGTGATAGCTGGCGTAGCGAAAATTATCGCTACGCCGGCTTCACATGCACTCACCTGCCCTGCGACCGTCGCTCTGGCCGGCGACCCGCCTCCTTATTAAGGGGGCGGGTTGTGCGTCGTTGTGAAGCCCCACAGGTGTTGTGTCGGTGCATTACCTTCAGGGACTCCACGTAGCTGGTTCTTGTCACAGGTAGGAGATCTTCTTCTTGTCGTGACGCCACTCTCAGTATTGCGGCCAGTAGGGACCGCCACTGCAGGTTGAGGGTCGCCTGGGGCTGATGGTATGTGCAGTTAGTTGGAATAGCCTCCTGAGAGTGAGGCAAGCCCCAGGGCCCGATGTAGGTGCGTAGTACCACAAGGCGCAGAATAACTCCACACAGGCAGAATGTCTTTCAGGGTTTTTACTCACTTCAGGTGGCAGGGTGAGTAACCCGGGCGTAGCTGGGATGAACCAGGCGGGAACCAGGTGTCCTTCAGGCTGACTTGTGAGGGTGACTACTAACTCGCCTTCCTTAGCCCTTTTTGGTTTGGGGTGACCCCGACTTTTAGTCCCTATGGGGGTCACCCAGGGAAGATGCTGCAGCCTCTCTCCCCTTCGTTTGCCGTGTGCTTGTCGCCTGGGCCAGGCCACTCCAGCTGCTTGCCTCCTGTGACCTATGGGCCCTAACTGTGGCTACGTGGCTGCGGCTTTTGTGGTGTTGTGGCGTGGGCTTTGAGAGCCCCACACCGGCAGGTTTAGCAAAAGAAAGCTGGATCTATCTCCGCTTCGGGATCTGCCGCCCGTTTGGGCCTGGTACTCTCTAGCAGTCTCCTTACTTCCCACTCCGTGCTCTTCCTTTAGCTGAAGATGGATTTCGGGTAGCACTCCTAGTTGACCGTTCTCCCCCGTCAGTAGCCACTGCGCGGGCGCTGTTAGACAGCAACAGCCCCACAGGTCTGCTCCTCACTGAGCCCTATGGAGTTCTGCCCTAACTGACTCACTGCCCCTCCTCTCCTGTTCTTGCCTACGCCACCTAGCAACCAGATTCTCTTACCACACCCCTTGAGAGGAGATGGAGGCTTTTGGCCCCCTCCACTATTCCAGTGAAGGTCAAGGCTTTTCCCCCTCCTGGGATCCCCAGGGGTCCTCTCATGGGTACATGTGTGAGAGCTGATTACTATGCGCCTGTGTTCCACACCCCGGTCAGCCTTCTGGATTACCTGTATTGTACTGTCCCCAGCATGGGTGCAGTACTCAGTGGTGCCTGACCAGGTCAGGGGCGCCACATTCCCCCTTAGTTATCACCAGCACGTCCTCGGGCTGCAAGACAACATTTTAAAATGCATAAAACATTAAAACATGTTAAAACATTTTTAAAAGCACCAGGTACCATACATCACCACCCTCCACCCACAAGTCCGTTAACCCACCCAAAACCCTCTCACGTTGGCCGCGGCTTCAGCCACTTCTGGCAGGATGTAGAGGCGGCTTACATGGGCTGGTGGTTTCAGGGTATACCTGGCCTGGTGGATCCGCGCCTTCAGCCTCTTCTGGCAGGATGCAGAGGCGGCCTCCACAGTTGGTGCTGACCAGGTACCCTCTTTGTGGTGGAGAGCCAGGCCCCATAAACAGGCATGCTCTCTGGTCGCAGGTGAGCCAAGGCCCTATATACGGACGGGCTCCTCCTGGTTGCAGACGAGCCAAGCCCCTAAACAGGCTGACTCTGGTGGTGGTGGTGCCCTTTTGGTGTAACTATTTACACTGCGAGAGTTTGTGGCTATAGCCAGTTCATAGCCTTAAGGTTCATTTCTCACATTAGTTTATGTGGGCACATCTCTTAAACAGTAACGTTGCAAAACAAACTTTCCAAACTGGTCAAAACTTGCTGTACTTTACTTGAACTTATGCAGATTCCTCTTCACCAGGGCTTGGGCCTGTAGGGCTGCGGCACCTGTTGCTTTCTTGACCTTTTTCTTCATCTGTAGTTGTCTCTTCATTAGGTCTTTGGTCTTTTCTTTCTTTATGGCTGTCTTTCCTTTCTTCTTTGGGACATGGTGCTACATCTAAGGCATACCAGCCTCTTTCTCCTTGGTGCATGGTGAACTGCACTGTGTCTCCCATTTTTAAGTTTCTGCCAGGGTGTCCTCTAGGCAGATGAGCGCTCACATCTCTTCGGTTGACAAATATCCCTTCCTTCACACCAGGTGCTACAATGAATCCATTTCCACTTTTCAAATTGAAATCCTCCACTACTCCTCTACAAAGGGGTCCTCGGACCTGTGCTTTGGCTCTTCTCAGGAACCTTTTTTCTTGTAGGTCTCTGGCCGTGACTTCTCTCTGCTCTGGGGATTGCGGAGCAGGTGACAACTGGTTTCGGCTACGGCGCCGTGTCTTGCGGGCTGGATTCTGCGCAGTGCAGCTTACAAGCTCCCAGGTGAGGCTCTGGGGCAGATCTTCTTCCGCAGGAGGTGTCAGGTCTTCCTCGTCCCAGCGGGAATATGGCAGCATCTCCGGCTCTGGGACTAGCACTGCTGCTGGCTCCGGGGGCAACTCCTCAGCTTCTTGCCCTCCTCTCCCCCTTAGTTCTTCGCTGCACTCTGGTCGTGGCAGCGCTGGGGATGAGTGTTCCTCAGCTGGCCCAGGCGGTGGACTCTTCAGCGTGGTTGCTGCAGGGGTTGCCTTAGGGGTGTTCGGAGGGAGCATGTATCGGTCCACCATCTCCTGTGGGAACTTAGCCTCCAGGTCAGCCTTCAGCTGCCAGTATGCTGAGTCTTCACCTATCAGGGATTTCCTAGTAGGGACTTCCTTAGGCTGGGGAGCGGTGTCTGCTCTGGCCTTGCAGGCCGGGGTAAATGGTGATGCAATCTCTTGGCGGGCCGCGCCCTGTATGGCGGCGGCCTGGTCTTGGCGGGCCGCGCCTGGCGGCGGCCTGGTCTGTGCGGGCCGAGCCTGGCGTGGCGGCGGCCTGGATCTGCGTCGCTGTTGCGGCCAGTTCTTGGCGGGCCGGACTGGGCGTTGCTGCAGGGACCGGGTCTTGGTGGGCCGAGCAGGGCATCGCTGCGGCGGCCGGGGCTTGGCGGGCCGAGCAGGGCATCGCTGCGGCGGCCGGGGCTTGGCGGGCCGAGCAGGGCATCGCTGCGGCGGCCGGGGCTTGGCGGGCCGAGCAGGGCATCGCTGCGGCGGCCGGGGCTTGACGGGCCGAGCAGGGCATCGCTGCGGCGGCCGGGGCTTGGCGGGCCGAGCAGGGCATCGCTGCGGCGGCCGGGGCTTGACGGGCCGAGCAGGGCATCGCTGCGGCGGCCTGGGCTTGGCGGGCCGCACCTGGCGTGGCTGCGGCCTGGCTCAGCGTCGCCGCGCCGGGCGCCTCTTCAGGGACCGCGGGCGTGGCAGCAGGGGTCGGGGCATCCGGGCCGGCAGGGGTAATACTGGACTCACCCATCGGTGGCAGCATCGGGGTCTGAGTCGTTGCCACTCGGTCTGGCGCTCGGCGCGCGGCTCTCCCTTCATAGGCCTGAACCGCGGCAGCCATCTCCAGAAGTTCCATGCGTTCTTCTCTGATCTGCTCCACGACCCGGGTCTCCAGTCGGTCGCAGAACTGGGCCAGCTCCCGATACCACCAGGCAGCGGAGCCCGGTTCTGGGTTTCTGCGGTCAGACGCCATTTCTTCTGCGCCGTCTTCTGCACGATTTCCCAGCAGTGGACTCGTCGTTGCCTCTAGTAGCAAGCTGTTCAGTTTCCGCTCTGCCTCTTTCAGCAGCTCCACTCCCAGCAGCAGGCTTCTGGCTCCCTTTCTGTCCCGACGTCTCTGGACGCTTCCGCTCTCTTCACTTGCGAGGTCAGAACTCTGCAGGGGATCTCTGGGTAGCCACACCTCTTCGTGGGCGGTAACTTCTTCCA
Organism: Anomaloglossus baeobatrachus; assembly: GCF_048569485.1. Classification (NCBI taxonomy): domain Eukaryota; kingdom Metazoa; phylum Chordata; class Amphibia; order Anura; family Aromobatidae; genus Anomaloglossus; species Anomaloglossus baeobatrachus. The sequence goes on along the minus strand of NC_134363.1, from coordinate 150,723,000 downwards.
GCGCGGGCTGCTGTTGTTTTTCAGCGCGCTTTCCATGGTGGCAATATGGCGGCGCTTCCAATTTTTCAAGCGGACCGCCCAGGCACATGGTCACCTGTCTGGACAGGTCTAGTCCTTATCCTGTTCGTGACGCCAGATGTGAAGCCCCACAGGTGTTGTGTCGGTGCATTACCTTCAGGGACTCCACGTAGCTGGTTCTTGTCACAGGTAGGAGATCTTCTTCTTGTCGTGACGCCACTCTCAGTATTGCGGCCAGTAGGGACCGCCACTGCAGGTTGAGGGTCGCCTGGGGCTGATGGTATGTGCAGTTAGTTGGAATAGCCTCCTGAGAGTGAGGCAAGCCCCAGGGCCCGATGTAGGTGCGTAGTACCACAAGGCGCAGAATAACTCCACACAGGCAGAATGTCTTTCAGGGTTTTTACTCACTTCAGGTGGCAGGGTGAGTAACCCGGGCGTAGCTGGGATGAACCAGGCGGGAACCAGGTGTCCTTCAGGCTGACTTGTGAGGGTGACTACTAACTCGCCTTCCTTAGCCCTTTTTGGTTTGGGGTGACCCCGACTTTTAGTCCCTATGGGGGTCACCCAGGGAAGATGCTGCAGCCTCTCTCCCCTTCGTTTGCCGTGTGCTTGTCGCCTGGGCCAGGCCACTCCAGCTGCTTGCCTCCTGTGACCTATGGGCCCTAACTGTGGCTACGTGGCTGCGGCTTTTGTGGTGTTGTGGCGTGGGCTTTGAGAGCCCCACACCGGCAGGTTTAGCAAAAGAAAGCTGGATCTATCTCCGCTTCGGGATCTGCCGCCCGTTTGGGCCTGGTACTCTCTAGCAGTCTCCTTACTTCCCACTCCGTGCTCTTCCTTTAGCTGAAGATGGATTTCGGGTAGCACTCCTAGTTGACCGTTCTCCCCCGTCAGTAGCCACTGCGCGGGCGCTGTTAGACAGCAACAGCCCCACAGGTCTGCTCCTCACTGAGCCCTATGGAGTTCTGCCCTAACTGACTCACTGCCCCTCCTCTCCTGTTCTTGCCTACGCCACCTAGCAACCAGATTCTCTTACCACACCCCTTGAGAGGAGATGGAGGCTTTTGGCCCCCTCCACTATTCCAGTGAAGGTCAAGGCTTTTCCCCCTCCTGGGATCCCCAGGGGTCCTCTCATGGGTACATGTGTGAGAGCTGATTACTATGCGCCTGTGTTCCACACCCCGGTCAGCCTTCTGGATTACCTGTATTGTACTGTCCCCAGCATGGGTGCAGTACTCAGTGGTGCCTGACCAGGTCAGGGGCGCCACATCGTCACTGCGACGTCACACGGCAGGCGGCCAATAGGAGCGGAGGGGCGGAGATGAGCAGAATGTCAACATCCCGTCCACCTCCTTCCTTTCGCATAACCTACGGAAGCCGCGGTGACGCCGGTAGGAGATGTTCCTCGCTCCTGCGGCTTCACACACAGCGATGTGTGCTGCCGCAGGAGCGAGGAACAACTTCGGACCATCGCGTCAGCGTAATTATGGATTACGCCGACGCTGCACCGATGATACGATTACGACGCTTTTGCGCTCGTTAATCGTATCATCTAGGCTTTACACACTGCGATGTCGCATGCGATGCCAGATGTGCGTCACTTTCAATTTGACCCCACCGACAACGCACCTGCGATGTCGTAGTGTGCAAAGCCCGCCCTAAAACAGTCCAAGGACGGGGTAGGCATCACAGATTCAGAATGCAAGATCAGGATATATGTGTACACAGAAAGAAAACCTATAATCAGGAGATTGTTCATCCCAGATATATTTTAGACAAAGTCACGTTCAGGAATATAGCCAGACACTGAAAACTCAAAATTATTCCATGAACCAATGTAAAATAAATATATTTTATTAATTAAAACTATACACCAGTATTAAAAAGACACACATAGAGGACATACAATAGAGGGAAGGCATAAGTATATGGCCAAGGGAACCAAATTTAAATGCTGTTATACAGCCAATTCATCATTTTTATGTAAACGGTGATTACATATACAATAAAGTCAGAATATGCAGTTGATGGAATATAGTAATGATACATTCATATACAATTAATGGACCAAAATATCAAAAATTTCAATAAACACTATGTACATGTAGGCATTCGATATGTATCCTGTAAGTACATTATATAGATATAACCAACAAGTCAGAATGCCAGCTCTTAAAGACTGCATATATGTGTAGGCATTTTAAATGTGAAAACCTATTCACAAACTTGTACAAAGAGATTCACCAGATCCAAAATGACAGAGATTGAGATATTGTGCAGATCTCCTCGTCCAAGATCACATAAGATGCATAAACATCATATATTAGTTATAAAGTAAGAGCAAAATAGCACCTTTAAATGCAAGCTAAAGACGTGACATTTAGAAATCCACTCATTCAGAAAAGATGTAACATTATTATCATCTGTCATATAGTATCACAAGGTAAGAGATTCAGGGATCTCTAGCACAAACCCATCCGCTGATATAAAGTGCAAGATAAAGACAATAATTGTGCTATTAAATGTAATCACCTAACAGCATCCGTTATAACCAATATCGTGGTATGAATACCGAGGCTGCATCAAGGCCAAGAAAAAAGTTGTTAGCCCACCCTCACCAAACACTCCAACGATCGTTTCGCAAACCGCTTCGTCAGGGAGTGAGGTGGTAGGGCTCGTGGAGGACTTAAGTACCTGTATGGCAGCTGTATGTAATAAGAATCCGGAAGACACCATAATTATCGGGCGGCGCGGTTCGCGCATGCGCAAAGCCGCATCTCCGTGCCCGGACGTCCGCCTACGTCTACCAAGGGCGACAAGGTCGCCGTTGATGATGCAAGCAGGACATCCACACACAGACCGCGGCCCGCGCATGCGCGCCACGCCGCACAGTGTCCACCGCCGCCATCTTGAAAAAGGTATATTAAACATATCGCGGCCAAACATATAACACAAGAGGGAAAAATGAAATCACAACATTTAAAGTGATATTTATTTTAGCGATGTAGTTGTCAGATATCCACCATGCTCCAATAATACAATTGTGAGATAATCCAAGAAAGATATATATAGAGGTCGTGATCATGCATGCACAGATATTCTGTTTGGATTCATATGTAGATTCACATAGTTAGCAACATCAAATATCCACATTTATTTCAGATATTAAAAGTAAGTGACAATCCCTCATAAGTCTATAACCATGTACATGCTAATGAATATGTACAATTTTTTACATATTCATTAGCATGTACATGGTTATAGACTTATGAGGGATTGACATATTCATTAGCATGTACATGGTTATAGACTTATGAGGGATTGACATATTCATTAGCATGTACATGGTTATAGACTTATGAGGGATTGTACATATTCATTAGCATGTACATGGTTATAGACTTATGAGGGATTGTACATATTCATTAGCATGTACATGGTTATAGACTTATGAGGGATTGTACATATTCATTAGCATGTACATGGTTATAGACTTATGAGGGATTGCACATATTCATTAGCATGTACATGGTTATAGACTTATGAGGGATTGTCACTTACTTTTAATATCTGAAATAAATGTGGATATTTGATGTTGCTAACTATGTGAATCTACATATGAATCCAAACAGAATATCTGTGCATGCATGATCACGACCTCTATATATATCTTTCTTGGATTATCTCACAATTGTATTATTGGAGCATGGTGGATATCTGACAACTACATCGCTAAAATAAATATCACTTTAAATGTTGTGATTTCATTTTTCCCTCTTGTGTTATATGTTTGGCCGCGATATGTTTAATATACCTTTTTCAAGATGGCGGCGGTGGACACTGTGCGGCGTGGCGCGCATGCGCGGGCCGCGGTCTGTGTGTGGATGTCCTGCTTGCATCATCAACGGCGACCTTGTCGCCCTTGGTAGACGTAGGCGGACGTCCGGGCACGGAGATGCGGCTTTGCGCATGCGCGAACCGCGCCGCCCGATAATTATGGTGTCTTCCGGATTCTTATTACATACAGCTGCCATACAGGTACTTAAGTCCTCCACGAGCCCTACCACCTCACTCCCTGACGAAGCGGTTTGCGAAACGATCGTTGGAGTGTTTGGTGAGGGTGGGCTAACAACTTTTTTCTTGGCCTTGATGCAGCCTCGGTATTCATACCACGATATTGGTTATAACGGATGCTGTTAGGTGATTACATTTAATAGCACAATTATTGTCTTTATCTTGCACTTTATATCAGCGGATGGGTTTGTGCTAGAGATCCCTGAATCTCTTACCTTGTGATACTATATGACAGATGATAATAATGTTACATCTTTTCTGAATGAGTGGATTTCTAAATGTCACGTCTTTAGCTTGCATTTAAAGGTGCTATTTTGCTCTTACTTTATAACTAATATATGATGTTTATGCATCTTATGTGATCTTGGACGAGGAGATCTGCACAATATCTCAATCTCTGTCATTTTGGATCTGGTGAATCTCTTTGTACAAGTTTGTGAATAGGTTTTCACATTTAAAATGCCTACACATATATGCAGTCTTTAAGAGCTGGCATTCTGACTTGTTGGTTATATCTATATAATGTACTTACAGGATACATATCGAATGCCTACATGTACATAGTGTTTATTGAAATTTTTGATATTTTGGTCCATTAATTGTATATGAATGTATCATTACTATATTCCATCAACTGCATATTCTGACTTTATTGTATATGTAATCACCGTTTACATAAAAATGATGAATTGGCTGTATAACAGCATTTAAATTTGGTTCCCTTGGCCATATACTTATGCCTTCCCTCTATTGTATGTCCTCTATGTGTGTCTTTTTAATACTGGTGTATAGTTTTAATTAATAAAATATATTTATTTTACATTGGTTCATGGAATAATTTTGAGTTTTCTTTATATGTGTACACAAGCTGGGTGAGTATCTGGAGAGACAAATGGAAAAAAGCCAGACAGGGAACAACACACAGTACATAAGGATAAGGCTGCACATCAAAGTTAGATAATAGTATAATGCTATAAGCATACCGAAAAACATTGAAGCATACAATGAAAAATGCCACTTGCTAACTTGAAAGTGTGAATAATGAAATGCATACCTGCCATGAATATTAGGAAAAAGGAGATATTTAGCAATCGCATTGATCAATGTAACTGAGCCCTAAAACCTCGTCAAGGTATATCTCTATATTGGGGTCCCTAGCTCTATGACCCTAACTGTATGTCATCTCATTGCAATTAAAAATGAAAGCTTCAATGTTTTTCGGTATGCTTATAGCATTATACTATTATCTAAGTTTGATGTGCAGCCTTATCCTTATGTACTATGTATTTTTTTGGCTTGCACTCATAATATATATTAGTGCTCACTTCAGTTATCCTATTTAGTATTATAAAGTTTTTTTTCTGAATGTGAACACAGCTCCGCCCCTTTCGGCCATGTTTTTTCCATCTCCTATATAAGAAAGTCCTTAGTTACCCCTCTCCACACACAGCAGTTTTTAATTGCAATGAGATGACACATAGTTAGGGTCATAGAGCTGGGGACCCCAATATAGAGATATACCTTGACGAGGTTTTGGGGCTCAGTTACATTGATCAATGCGATTGCTAAATATCTCCTTTCTCCTAATATTCATGGGCAGAGGCAGGAAACAGAGACAAGTCCAGGCAGACGAGGTGTGCAGAGTGGCAGAAGCAGACGGGGGCCTAGGTTGGAGCCTAGGGCCCTCGTGTAGCAGTCAGGCAGACGGTAGTGGCCGCCTGCGGGAGCCGGGAAGACAGTCTTGGTGGAACCGTAGGTAGCCGGGGTTGGGCGTGGCCCACCGGTACCGAACCGGGGAGCCAGCTGGAAACCGGAGCACAGGAGGAGCATACAAGAAGGTGCAGGAAAGGACTTACACTACCAAACTGGGGTCAGGGGAAAAACACCACAGCCGCCTGTGGGACCCATCCATCTAGCCGTTTGTTTTACCAGAGACTCCGTGTGCGTTACTGGCTGAGTAAGTACCACCGTGCCGGCTGGCACTGCGCTGCCCCGCGACCCTGCACCTGGCCAAGCCCCGCAATCCATCAAACAGACAACAACTCCGGGCCCCGGGACTACTAAAATCCCCCTATCCACGGAGGGGAGGAGAAACATCCCAGCTGCTCCCTGTCACCGCTCCCGGGATCCCCGTACAGAGCAGCGGTGGTGCCCCAACCTCACCACACACCGTAGGTGGCGTCACAAACCGACACCCCAAACACCAACAAAAACACCCGTTTCACTCACGGGCGAGGAGCGCCGCTCAAGTCCCCGGATCCGGCCCACCGCTCGAGCCACCGAGCAGCAGCAGCAGCAGCGCCGGACCCGAGCGTGGTGAGCGCAGCGCCCCGCCGCCCGCGACAAGAGCGCTGCATATATCATGGAACATTAGTGGCTTAGATGCATATGGGGTCCATCGCTCTATTCAATTCGGGCCCTTGCTCCCTACAGGTGGGGACCCCTTCGAATAGCATGTTATCACCTCCTGATCAAGAATGCAAGTTGTTGCCTCCTGTACATAAGCAACAACTTGCATTCTTGTTACTATCCCTTTGAGGAGTGCCTGTGCGCAGAATCATAGCTAGGGTCTCCTTTTTCTTGGGACATAGATTCAGTGCTTTGGTCCACCCCTATTTCTACATACCCTGGCCATAGTGTAAGCGGCATATCCTCCACCACACCTCTCCCAGTGCCGTCCCAGCCTATCATTACAACTTTGCATGAGTGGAATATTTACGGTATTTTCCTTACGTAGAGGAAAGTTTGGAACATCAACTTATGTTTGATAATGTTTATTTTTGTCCCAAATGTTTCCATTATTTGCAAGAAGAACATTACTTTTTTCCCATGTATTAACGTAACTTCCAGAGTATCAGGAGACATAAGGACAGAATACATAGTAACCATGTGATTTCGACATCTGTTTTTACACAGTACTGCACTAATAACAGGTACATCTGCCGAGAATCTACGGGGGATCATTGCACATTTTTCTTGGAACTGTGCACATATGGATTGCAAAAGAGATAAAAGCCAACTCCAAGCATTACCTCCTGTTACTTTTAACTCCTTTAACTCTTTCTCTAAGTATTACAGATACAAATCAGGAGAAACACAGATGTTGCCAGTATTTATAATTAGGACAGTCGAAACAGAGGGGGGCATTTTTGGAAAGTTTATGTAACTATTATGGCAGTCTCATAACAACAGAATTTTTTTTTTAGTGATCGCATGATAAAATCTTCTTCAAAAGTGGAAACAGTCAGGGCACTATAATAGACCTCTGAGCTTAGACTGTCACAGAGTGTCATCAGCAGGTTGTACAGAAATACAGAGAGACTGGAAGAGTCACAGAAAGGCAGAGAAGTGGACGTCCTTCAGTCACATCCCACACTCATGAGTGCCTTATTCTGAATAATGCCTTTCAGAACCAGATGATGAATGCCACACAACTCCAGGCACATTTAAGGGAAGTGAGAGGCCCCCAAATGTCATGTCAGATCATTCAAAACCATTTACATCAGTGTGTTCTGCGTGGTGGACAGCCTGCAAGGTACCTGACCACACCACCAGGCACAGGGAGTGTCTACGCTGGATGAGGGACCAGTGGCCTCAGTGCTGGTCACGATGAAAGTCGATTCATGCTGAGCAGAAATGATGGCCACCAATGATGAAGAAGAGCGCTATGCATCAGCCACTGTTGTCACAAGACAAGCCTTTGGTGGTGGTGGTGTTCCAGTGTGGGCCGGTGTCTAGTCAATACAGAACGGCCCCACACTGTGTGACTGGTGCAGTGACAGCCCATACTGGAATAACATCATTTATCCAGTCATTGTGCCTCTACATGAACAACAGCGGCCTAAGTTAATCATCATGGAGGACAATGCTCCAATTCATCAAGGTTACATAATTAGGAAATGGTTGATGGAGACTGGAGGACCTCAAATGGATCGGCTGCACTTTCTCCAGACCTGAATCCTATAGAAAACCTATGGGATCAGTTGAGTCACTGTGTAGAGGCCATAACTCCGTAACCCAGAAACCTCAATGACCTGAGGGCTGCCCTTCGATAAATGGAGCGGCTGCACTGTCTCCAGACCTGAATCCTATAGAAAACCTATGGGATCAGCTGAGTCGCTGTGTAGAGGCCATAACTCTGTAGCCCAGAACTTCAATGACCTGAGGGCTGCCCTTCAATAAGAGTGGTATGCCATGCCTCCACAGACAATAACTTCCCTTGTGACAAGCAGGAGATGTCATTGTCAGCTGTAACTGATGCCCAAGGCCACATGACACGTTATTGAGACACTGACATTTTGTGAGATATACAACCACTGGTGTTTGCTTTTGTTTCAATAAATTGTTTGAAATGAGGACATCACCATTGCTGCTTCTGCGTAAATGCTAGACTCATGATAAAATATCACGGTAGCGGGAATTTTTTATGTTTTAATTATATTTCACTACAAACTCTTTCCCGGACTAGGTTACTGGAATATATGAGGAAGTTAACTAGTTGTGTGCTGACAATAACGCAGAAATAAAAATTTTCACATTTCTACAATTTTTTTCTCTTGTGCTGCAAAACGTGTCCTGAAGGGGGAAAGATCGGCTATGAAGAGTCATTAAGACTTTGCGTACAAAGAAAATGGCAAACATAGGTGGCCTCATAACCGTGCCCTTCAAATGGTGCCTGGTTTTGCCCACTGGACAAAAGATCTTGTGTTTGTTTTTCCCCTTCACATTCTTTCCTCTATCCCAGTTCTTTATGACTACACAGGTTTTTACCACCCATTAATAAAGGTCATGGTGCCTACTAGGGTTGGATGTCTTCTTGCTAAGTACCCCAAAGTAGCGGCATGTTCTTACTGTATACTATACACCATTGACATACAAGTGGATACGTCTGTGTGTGGTGGCTCTTGAAGCACTGACTCCAGCAGCGTCCACTCCTTGTGAATCTCCCCTAAATTTTTGAATGGCCTTTTCTTAACAATCCTTTCAAGGCTGCGGTTATCCCGGTTGCTTGTGCACCTTTTCCTACCACACTTTTTCCTTCCACTCAACTGTCCATTAATATGCTTGGATACAGCACTCAGTGAACAGCCAGCTTCTTCACCCCTGTACTAGACTTGTATAGTCTAAAGGCCGCTTTACACGCGACGCTGTATCTAACGATATGTCGTCGGGGTCACGGAATTTGTGACGCACATCTGGCCTCATTAGCGACGTCGTTGCGTGTGACACTTACGAGCGACTGCTAACGATCAGAAATACTCACCAAATCGTTGATCGTTGACACGTCGTTCATTTTCAAAATATCGTTGCTCATTTTGGACGCAGGTTGTTCGTCGTTCCTGAGGCAGCACACATCGCTATGTGTGACACCCCAGGAGTGATGAACAACAGCATTCCTGCGTTCTCCGGAAACAAGGTAGGAGTGACGTGAATACGGCTGCTCTCTGCCCCTTCGCTTCTATTGGTGGCCCGCTGATTGACGTCGTTGTGACGCTGCACGAACCGCCCCCTTAAAAAAGACGTTGTTCGCCGGCCACAGCGACGTCGCTAGGAAGGTAAGTCTGTTTGACGCGTCCTAGCGATATTGTTCGTGACGGGCAGCGATTTGCCTGTGACGAACAAACGACGCGGGCGGGTGCAATCGCTAGCGACATCGCTAGCGATGTTGCAGCATGTAAAGCAGCCGTAAGACAGGGGTGTCAAACCTGTGGCTTGGGAGCCACATGTGGCTTGTGGGACCGTGTTGTGTGGCTCGCGGTTGTTTGACTGCTTGGTGCATTAGCACAAGGTCTAGTAAACAGCTATGAAGAGCAGGTCTCCAGATGAGGAATTTTGCGAGTAGCTCACATAGAAAAGCAGATCAAAATGGGGGTAAGGTATGAACTTGGTACACTGCCTCAGTGTGATTTCCTTGGAAAAGCTCTGGCTCTCATACCATTAATGTGGGCTCTGGGTGTCATTACTGTGAGAGGTGCAGCAGCTGGATGTGGCTCACAATCCTCTCTCAGAGCTGAAGGTGGCTCTCAAGGTCAGAAAGCTTGGAGACCTCTGGTCTAGCATATACTGGCATTAGAGAATATTGAATAAAACCATAGGTCATTTGTGGGTCACTGGCTAATACGGAGGTGACACAATGCTCTTGTATGGCATCCAGACCACAGGAGTCCTCTATCACGCTCTCCGTGATTGTGCCGTGTACAGTCACCGTGCGTCACTGATGCTCCTCTGCCAGCTTCAATGAGTCAAATGCATCTGTTTAACTTTAACACGGCAGAGAGATGAAGGAGGTGACGGATCTATAAATTGATTCCTCTTGCAGACGCTCAGAGATCCGCAGTGTAATATAAGCCCTGTAATAATAGTTATTATAACATATACATATACTGTGTGTAAGACTCACTGTATGGACAATGGTATTGGGATTCCTCCACTGCTCGGCCATGAAACCCGTGCCATGGACCAAGCATATAACCTGATGATATATGCATAGGATAGACCTGCAGGGGTTCTGGGTATGATGACGTAGTCCACTCACCTGCTATATGGAAGCTTGTACAGCAGATTGTGTGTGGAAGATGGCTGAAAGACGAAAAATCTTCATCTGTCTCTGTCGCGGGCGGAGGAGGGGACGCTGCGCTCTCTCACTGCTCGGGTCCGGCTGCCGCTGCTGCTGCGGCCTCTGCTGCTCGGTGGCTCGAGCGATGTGCCGGATCCCGGGGACTCGAGCGGCGCTCCTCACCCATGAGTGAAAAGGGGTTTGGTTTTGGGGATTTATTGTCCGTGACGCCACCCACGGTTGTGGTTATTGTGTGGACACCACCGCTGCTCTGTATGGGGATCCCGGGAGCGGTGACAGGGAGCAGCTTTGTTGTTATTTCTCCCCTCCGTGGGTAGGGGGTTGGTTGTCCCGGGGCCCGGTGACGGGGTAGGGGTGTATGGCAGGCCGGGTGCGGGGCCTGGTGAGGTGCAGGGTCGCGGGGGCAGCGCTGTACAGTACGGCACGGTGGTACTCACTCAGCCTGAGACGGTGACACAGTTCCCGGTAAAACACACGGCTGGAAAGACGGTTCCCACGGACGGCTGCTGTTGCTTTTCCCCGGTAGTTAACGGTGACTGTCTCTTTCCCTGCACCTTGTGTAATGTTGGTAGCGATGGGTTCCCACCGGTAACCCGCTCCCCGACTTGGATATGGGCCGGAGGAGCCCCTCTTTGCCCGCAGGCGCTGGCCCTGAGAAATTGGTGCCTTGGCGGTGGCGGTGTCTCTCACATACGATTGGACTGTTGCCTTCAATCGGGACTTAGTTGTTTGGAGACCCGGGGGTCCCCTTCACTGACGGATTTGGCAAATTCACGGCGACTCCAAGCCTTGCCGGGATCCGAAAGGCCCCTGCCAATTGTGCTGGCTTCTCCTTGTGTACCGGTCCGGTACCGCCGGGCCACCACCCGTCCACGGTCCTCACGGCAACTCCGATAGGCCACTCCTGCAGACGGTCACCGCCGTCTGCTAACCTTGCTGTCTCTGTCCGGGGAACACACCCGGACGCTCTCAGGCTCTTTAGCTGTCACTTTACTCCTCTTACTTGCTCCTCTACCACTCAACTCTAACTTCAACTGCCTGGTTTTCCCGCCTCCAGGACTGTGAACTCCTCGGTGGGCGGAGCCAACCGCCTGGCCCACCCCCTGGTGTGGACATCAGCCCCTGGAGGAAGGCATCAAGGATTTCTGGTCTAGCTTAGGTGTACCTAACCGGGGTGTAGGGTTTGGTGATGTCATTACCTGTGACCCCTGGCTGGTCCAGGGCGTCACATTCCCCCTTAGCAAAATGCAGACCGTCCGCGGGCTGCCCGTCCAACACCGGTTTTATTTTTCTGAAAAAAGATAAGAAAACAATACAAGTAGAAGAACATCATCCCACAATGGGAGGCACTTTTCTTAAACGTTACAGTAACAGTTTCAAACGGTTACGGCTTCCGCTCTCACCCACCCAAGTAACCTGGCCCTGATGCTGCCCCTAAGAAAACAGGCAGCACCCCTTGACCCCAGTCCTGCACCAAGTTACCCGAGCGGGATCTGTCCTTTCCAGGGGACCCACGTCCATAGGGAGCCCCTGGAACCCCCAGAGGGTAGCCACCGGTTCCGGGGGTGGCTGGGCCCCAGCCTGCTCCACTGCGGGCCCTCCCTCCAATCTGCCTCTCCAGAGGCGGTAACGGTGGAAGCTGCAACAACAACATTATTTACAAGCCACTAACATTTGTGGTTGCCCTGCAAGTTCACGTGCTTGTTCGTAAGGAGTCCCTTGCGCAACTTTAAACGGTCCCCACGGGGACAACGGTGCCGGCAACGACCGGTTTCAAATCACAGTAGCAGACAATCAGATGACTTCCTCAGTTGATCACTTTCATTTTCAAACTTGCAGAACTTTTAAATACACACAGGTGGTCCCAACGGGGACAACTTTTAGGCGGAGGACCGCCGGCTTAACAGTCCATCCTCAATCGCGGGGCTCTAGTGCCACCTTCACATGGTGCACCGCTGTGGACCCCAATGATAGCTCGCTGCGGGTGATCTTCCTCCATATTCATGCGGGCATTCACATCCGCTCTACACCCTTCTCGGACATCGATCTCCCTGCGCAGCTGCCGTTGCCGCCGCTCCCAGCCGGGAGCACTTTCTGTTTGCTCCGGTTCAGCGTGTGCGGGGGACGGACCCCGCCAGAGTCCCTCCGTGTCGGCTACGACCGGCACCTTCAGTAATGAGGGACCCCGCTGTGACATGGCCTGCTCTGCCTCCTGGCAGCTGCATCCCCGCCGTGCCTCCGGTGCATCTTTGCTGACGGCCTCAGTCTTCGGCTTCTTCCTTTAAGCGGTTCAGGGCGGTCACGAGCTTCTGCTGCAGGTCGGTCCGCCAGGGTGGATTGGCAGGGTACCGCTACCGGTGGTGGTGGCAGCGGGCCTAGTGGCGGGGCAGCAGCAGCCAACACGGGTAGCGGGGGAGGTAGCAGGGCGAGCGGGTATGGACCGGGTCCCTCAGCCGCGATGACCGACCCACTAGGGGTACAGGGGCGTGGGTCACTTACCCTCCCTTCCAGGACTTCCTCCACCTCGCGACTCCGTATGGCCGCCACCACTGCCGCCATGTCGGCCTCCCACTCCTCCAGGAGGAGCTGCATGCGGACCTGCAGATGGCTGCTTAGCTGGACGGTCCGGACTTCCACCCACGCTGCAGGGCCAGGCGCGGGGACCACGGTGTTGTCGGTCGGACTCAGCATCTTTAGCAGCGGCCTCCTCCAGGAACCAGTCAATGGCCGCAGGGTCCCGGCGTCACTGCTTCCATAGCCGCGCTCACATGCGGCCAGCCGCCATTTCGTCCCCCTTAGCCTCTTTCCGGCTCCTCCTCTATCGGGGGGGGTTTTGGCCTTCGCGCCTCCACTACTCGAGGAGACGCTCGAGCGGGAACTTTTCGCGCCAAAGATGGTGGCTTCTGAAATTTTCTGGCCGGACACCTCCGGCGGTAACAAGGCGCACCTCTACCCGACGGCAGAGCGGTAAGATCCTGTTCGTGACTCCAAGTTGTCGCGGGCGGGGGAGGGGACGCTGCGCTCTCCCACTGCTTGGGTCTGGCTGCCGCTGCTGCTGCGGCCTCTGCTGCTCGGTGGCTCGAGCGATGGGCCGGATCCCGGGGACTCGAGCGGCGCTCCTCACCCGTGAGTGAAAAGGGGTTTGGTTTTGGGGATTTATTGTCCGTGACGCCACCCACGGTTGTGGTGATTGTGTGGATACCACCGCTGCTCTGTATGGTGATCCTGGGAGCGGTGACAGGGAGCAGCTTTGTTGTTATTTCTCCCCTCCGTGGGTAGGGGGTTGGTTGTCCCGGGGCCCGGTGACGGGGTAGGGGTGTATGGCAGGCCGGGTGCGGGACCTGGTGAGGTGCAGGGTCGCGGGGGCAGCGCTGTGCCGTACGGTGACACAGTTCTCGGTAAAACACACGGCTGGAAAGACGGTTCCCACGGACGGCTGCTGTTGCTTTTCCCCGGTAGTTAACGGTGACTGTCTCTTTCCCTGCACCTTGTGTAATATTGGTAGCGATGGGTTCCCACCGGCAACCTGCTCCCCGACTTGGATATGGGCCGGAAGAGCCCCTATTTGCCCGCAGGCGCTGGCCCTGAGAAACTGGTGCCTTGGCGGTGGTGGTGTCTCTCTCATACGGTTGGACTGTTGCCTTCAATCAGGACTTAGTTGTTTGGAGACCCGGGGGTCCCCTTCACTGACGGATTTGGCAAATTCACGGCGACTCCAAGCCTTGCCGGGATCCGAAAGGCCCCTGCCAATGGTGCTGGCTTCTCCTTGTGTACCGGTCCGGTACCGCCGGGCCACCACCTGTCCACGGCCCTCACGGCAACTCCGATAGGCCACTCCTGCAGATGGTCACCGCCGTCTGCTAACCTTGCTGTCTCTGTCCGGGGCACACACCCGGACGCTCTCAGGCTCTTTAGCTGTCACTTTACTCCTCTTACTTGCTCCTCTACCACTCAACTCTAACTTCAACTGCCTGGTTTTCCCGCCTCCAGGACTGTGAACTCCTCGGTGGGCGGAGCCAACCGCCTGGCCCACCCCCTGGTGTGGACATCAGCCTCTGGAGGAAGGCAACAAGGATTTCTGGTCTAGTTTAGGTGTACCTAACCGGGGTGTAGGGTGTGGTGATGTCATTACCTGTGACCCCTGGCTGGTCCAGGGCGTCACATCCCTCCTTTATTTTCTTCCTGTTTTTCTCTCTTTGTCTCTCTATGCAACACAAAGAGTATATCATCAATACAACGGTTGCGCTAGCCTCAGGTGAGCGCCGACACCTCCTAACACTCACCTGAGGCTGATCCCTGCACTACCTAACATCCCTAGATGGGTCCTTTCCCCCATTCGCCATCACATGCCTAGGCCCTTACTGGCCCTAAACTCTCCCTGTCTAGTGAAGGCCAGTGAGATGCTACAATAAGACAACAAGAGTATAGTAAGATATATAGATGGGGAAAGACACAACAAAAAGCACTCCTTTGTTTCGTCAGTAAGAAACTTTGCAGCTGCAATAGAACCAACACCACAGCTATGCAGCAACAGCTCCTTCAACATGGCCAGCATAGGTATGAGCTATAGCCAGGAGGAGTAGATATTTATAACAGAAGGGAGTGGCTGTAGCTGTGGTTATATCTAGTTTGATCACTGCAGGATAGAAATTAACCTTAACCCCTTCAGTAGTGGATGGAATTAAATACGCTCCAACTCAAGGTAAAATGACGAGCGGGTAATAAAGCGGATCTGTGATCCACAATCCGCTGTGACCTTCTTATCCCCCCAAAGATCACATCAGGCCACGGCACACTCATAACACTTATCCTGTGGAAAGGAGCTAACTTGTATTTTTCAACATCTTTATTATTAATGCAGAGATTTAGTAAAATCCCTAAAACTCCTTTAATGGATGAATACAGTTTGTGTTATTCCCAATATACAATAATGATGTTTGAGTCTTTCCTAACAGTAAAAACCCTTCTATAAATACTATACGTGTCCAGTTGTCCCAGGGATGCATACAAATGAGCACTAAATGGTCATAACTCATATATTTAGTATATGCCAAGAGTGTATCTGTTCCATATAATATTGTCCCCGAGGTCTCTACCGGTGAATGAGTGGCTTACAGTTGTGCCAAACCTTAAGTGGCAGTGACCAATTTTGAGGGTGGCAGCCAAGTGCAAATTGCACACTAACAGTGATTCACATATTAAAAGCAGGATGGACTGGGAAAAACCCGGCAATATCCCAGAGTAGTCAAATAATATATAATATTTTAAAATTATATTACATTTCAGACTATTTATCCATCCTTGCCAATTTTATCTTTGTAATACTCTAAATATTACAAATAATTATATATATATATATATATATATATATATATATATATATATATATATATATATAAATAAATAAATATATATATATGTACAGTATATATATCTAATGTATGTATGTATGTGTGTGTGTGTGTGTGTGTGTGTGTGTGTGTGTGTGTGTGTGTGTGTGTGTGTGTGTGTGTCCACTAAAGGAATCCGCACCGTCGCATTTAAAATCACAGAATTTTGCACAGAGGCTTCATGTGACTCAGGGAATGTCATAGACCATGTTTTGACAAGAAAATTTAACCCTGCACTTTACAGTTACCCTCCAAAAACCTGCCTCCATTAAAGTGAATATAGCTGCGAGCTACAGGCTATTAATAAGAGCTGTGATTGGTTGCTATAGGAACAAAGGACATTCATAGTATAAGAAGCTTATGTGTGAGGCAATATGATGTCGGTGGAGAGACAGACACAGACAGACACAGACAGACAGACAGACAGACACAGACAGAGAAAGAGGCACACAGGCAAAGAGACCGAGACAAACAGAGACTGAGACAGATAAGGAAAAAAAGTCAGACAGACAGAAAGACACAGACAAAAAGGCACACGGGGAAAGAGACAGACAGAAGGAGACAGGGAAAGAGACAGTGAGACAGACAAAGACAGATGGGGAAAGAGACAGACGGGGAAAGAGACAGACAGGGAGAACGACAAAGACAGACGGAAAGAGATGGGGAAAGAGACAGACAAGGACAGAGACAGAGAGTGACAGACAAGGAAAGAGACAGAGAGACAGACAAGGAACGAGACAAATGGGGAAAGAGACAGATGGGGAAAAAGACAGATAGGGAAAGAGACAGACAGCAAAAGAGACAGGCAGAGAGACAGACAAAGACAGACAGGGAAAGACGGGGAAAGAGACAGACAAGGAAAGAGACAGACAGGGAGAGACAGATGGGAAAAGAGACAGATGGGGAAAGAGACAGATGGGGAAAGAGACAGACAGGGAAAGAGACATATGGGGAAAGAAACAGACAAGGAAAGAGACAGACAAGGAAAGAGACAGAGACAGACAAAGAAAGAGACAGACGGGGAGAGAGACAGACGGGGAAAGAGACAGACCGGGGAAAGCAACAGACCTGGAAAGAGACAGACCTGGAAAGAGTCAGACGGAGAAAGAGTCAGACGGGGAAAGAGTCAGACGGGGAAAGAGTCAGACGGGGAAAGAGTCAGACGGGGAAAGAGTCAGACGAGGAAAGAGACAGACTGGGAAAGAGACAGACGGGGAAAGAGACAGACAGAAACAGAGATACAGACAGACAGACACAGAGATACAGACAGACACAGAGATAGAGACAGACAGACACACAGAGACAGACAGGGAAAGAGACAGACAGAGAGACAGACAGAGACAGACAGAGAGAGGCTGGGAGAGAGACAGAGAGACAGTTACTAACCCGGGCAATGCCCGGGTACTACAGCTAGTCTAATATATAAAGCTAAGTGTATGTGTGTATGTATGTATGTATGTATGTATGTATGTATGTATGTATGTATGTCCACTAAAGGAATCCGCACCGTCGCATTTACATTCACGAAATTTTGCACAGACACTCCATGTGACTCAGGGAACGTCATAGACTATGTTTAGATGGGAAAATTTAACCCCGCACTTTACAGTTACTCTCCAAAAAAACTGCCTCCATTAAAGTCAATGGAGCTGTGAGCTATTAGGTTATTAATAGGAGCTGTAAGTGGTTGCTATAGGAACAAAATTAATTGTTAGTATAAGATGCTTATGTGTGAGGTAATAAGATGTCGGTGGGGACATGGATAGAGAGAGACAGAAAGAGACAGAGAGAGAGAGACAGACAGTCAAAGAGACAGACAGAGGCAGACAGAGGCAGACAGACAGGGAAAGACAGAGACAGACAGAGACAGACAGGGAAAGAGACAGACAGACAGGGAAAGAGACAGACAGGGAAAGAGACAGCCAGACAGGGACAGAGACAGGGAAAGAGACAGAGACAAGGAAAGGGAAAGAGACAGAGATAAGGAAAGAGACAGACTGGGAAAGAAACAGACTTGGAAAGAGACAGACTGGGAAAGAGAAAGAGATAAGGAAAGAGACTGGGAAAGAGACAGACTGGGAAAGAGACAGACTGGGAAAGAGACAAGAAAAGAGACAAGGAAAGAGACAGACAAGTAAAGAGACAGGGAAAGAGACAGACAGACGTGGAAAGAGACAGGCATGAAAAGAGACAGATGGGGAAAGAGACAGACGGGGAAAGAGACAGATCTGGAACGAGACAGACCTGGAACGAGACAGACCTGGAACGAGACAGACGGGGAACGAGACAGACGGGGAACGAGACAGACGGGGAACGAGACAGACCTGGAACGAGACAGACGGGGAACGAGACAGACGGGGAACGAGACAGACGGGGAACGAGACAGACGGGGAACGAGACAGACGGGGAACGAGACAGATGGGGAACGAGACAGACGGGGAACGAGACAAACGGGGAACGAGACAGACACAGAGAAAGAGAGACTGATACAGAGACAGACAGACACACAGAGACAGACAGACAGACACATACAGACAAACTCGATGAGAGACAGAGAGACAGTTACTATCCCGGGCAATGCCTGGGTACTACAGTTAGTATTATATAAAGCTGAGTGTATGTATGTATGTGTGTATGTATGTATGTGTGTATGTAAGTATGTGTGTGTGTATGTCCACTAAAGGAATTTGCACCGTCGCATATACAATCACAAAGTTTTGCACAGACACTCCTTTTGACTCAGGGAATGTCATAGACTTTGTTTTGAGGGGAAATTGTAACCCCGCGCTTTATAGTTATTCACCAAAAACCCTGCCTCCATTAAAGTCAATATAGTTGGGAGCCACAATGCAGCCAGAACTTCAGAAGAAAGCACAGCCACACCCTATAATGGAATGCTGGCATGTCACAATGCAGCCAGGGAAAGAGAAAGACAGACAGAGACAGGGAAAAAGACAGACAGACACAGACAGACAAAGAGACAGGGAAAGAGAGAGGGAGAGACAGACAGAGACAGACAGGGAAATAGTCAGACAGGCAGGGAAAGAGACAGGCAGAGACAGAAAGACAGACAAAGAGACAAACACAGGGAAAGAGACAGACATAGGGAAAGACAGGGAAAGAGATAGACAAAGAGACAGACAGAGACAGACAGGGAAAGAGACAGACAAGGAAAGAGACAGACAGACAAAGAAATAGAGAGATAGAGAGACAGACAGAGAGGGAGACAGACAGAAACTGGGAGAGAAACAGAGAGACAGTTACTATCCTGGGCAACGCCGGGTGCTACAGCTAGTATATAACATCTAACATAAAAAAATAAAAATGTTTTATGGGGTGTTGCCTGTATTTATAGGTGGAATTTGCACAAAAAAAAGACAAAAAAAGTCTGTTTTTTACCACCCAAAATAAATGTCAAGGGAATGACCTGCAATACCAATCACAGCCTGCAGGCAAGGGTGGCGCTGTTTTTTAAAAAAAAAAACCAGAAAATTGTAATCCTGCACAACCCCTTTAAGCGTGAGGCTGTTATAACATTATTCTTTCTTCAATGACTCCTTTGGGAGTAGATGGAGCAAGTTGCTTATGACCGTAGAAAAACATGACTTTCTTTGAAGAATCTTGTGTATAAGACAGAGAATATTTGATTGTATTTCTCTTATATTCCTTTCTTATCTCCGGCAGGAGAGAACTGGATTTCAGCCATGCATGGGGTAAAAATATCTGTTTATACCAGATAGAGAAGAGAGAGAGAAAAGTCATTCTCAAAAGTATAGCCAAAAAAAACCAAACTGATTACAGAAGGAGTCAGTTCAGGAATGAGCGAGGGAGAGGCGTAGGAAAACAGACAAGCCAGGGACGGGGACCAGATAAGACAGCGCTTTCAGGATCCGCCGTACTCACAGACAGAACTTATTTATAAAGAAGCGAAAAAAAAATTGTAAAACTTTATAAAAAAGTGATGATAATCTGAAATAATCGTAGACAGTGGGCCGCATGGAACCTGGAAGAACGGAAAGTGTAAATTTCCAGCTGTCTGAGAATGGAGGTGTTTCTATTTTGGAGAAGATTTTGGTTTGCATTAATATCCCATGTCTGAACGCCCATTATTAGGACCATGTTGGCATATAGAATGGCTGTCTCCAATAGGGGGCACTAGAGATCCAACTTATTTCCTCTACACATACCCTTTTGGGGGGAGCATTACCTGGCCTAAAAACTTCCCTACACCATCTTGTTGTTGTCCTTTGAGACCACAGACTACCAAATGACATTCATCATGAAACTGGCAACAATCCCCCCATAACATGACCCTCTGCAATGTATCTGTTACAGTACAGGATACAGTACTCCTAAAAAGCATCATGCAGCAGTGCCTCTGCAATCAGTACAGTACTCCCATAATACAGCTTGCTGCAGTACCTCAATAACAGCACAAAGCACAGTACTCCTTTTACACAGGTTACTCCATAATCTCTGTAAGGCTGGGGCCACACAAGCATATGGCATTCTATGTGAGAGCAATGAATGCGATATGCTAATGATCCTTGGCTTCCGCTGTGCTGTGAGTGTACTGCACTGCATTGCCCTGTACTCGGATGACACTGGAGTGCAGTGCAATAATCGCATCAGCTGACAATGGAGGAGATGGCGAGATTAATCCCTCCCTCTCCTCTGCAGCTGTGATTCTGCAATAGGATCGCAGCTGCAGAGGACAGGGAGGGATTAATCTCCCCATATTCTCTATTGTCAGCTGATGCGATTATCGCACTGCACTCTGTTGTCATCCGAGTGCAGTGCAATGTTTTATTCGCACCCATAGACTTGTATGGGTGCGAGTGAATACAGATCGGATTCCACCTGCAGCATGCTGCAATTGTTTTCTCTGTCCGATTAGAACTGAGAAAATAATAGCAGATGGGAACAGCCCCATAGAGTAACATGGGTCCAAGTGGAATGTGATTTTTTTTATTGCATTCCACTCAGGCCGTTTTACTTGCCGTGTGTCCTAGCCCTAACAGTACCAAAAACACTGCTTCTAAAACACAGCAATGCTGTAGTGCTTATGTAACAGTACCACCAAAGTACTTTTATAATGAACAAGAGTGCCAGCATCGGGCCTCACGGGTGCCACTCTCCTTCGCCAAAGGAGACACTGTGGGCTGACGCGGCTTTGGGCTGGGTGCAGGACACTTACTTGCTGCTTTGGGCCAGTGTCCATCACTCCTGCTGCCAGCCATCGACACTGACAGATAGTGAGACACACAACGCCAGAGTTCTCTTGGCCAACTAGACTTGTTTACATTATTCTTCACACTTTATGACAAACATGGCCTTCCTTTATCCCTCTGTGGTAGTACTCTTTGTTCTATCCCCCGCTATCTCAGACCTCATCCTCAATACTTCAGGGTCTGTGCCTCCTCCCCTCTTGTACCACACACTATTGTCCACTTTTGGGCCTTGGTGGCTTCTGTAGCCGGACGACTCTCTAAGCCCGCCAGGGTGAGCCGTAGGCTCCGGACCTATAGAGGTTATCTCAGGGTTTCTTAACTGGCCAGCACACCAAGGCCATGTCTTCTCAGTTTGTACCCACTTCTATAGTAAAGTAAACCCCAGCACTCAAATGAAGACAAAAAGGGGAAATATGCGTAAGTGAATTTATTAACTGACACACTGCAAAGGGAACCTAACCAGAGCAACAGCACCAACGTTTCGGCATAAAGCCTTTCTCAAGGTTGTTGCATCACTGGTCAGAGTAAGGAAACACGGGTCTCGAAGGACAACCGGAGGTTTTGCAAATAGAGGTAAGGTTCCACACGTTTTGCAGAGTGTGCTCGTAGGTGAAGGGGTGACAGGATCACAATATGAGGTGAATGGACGCCTGCAGTGGAGGTCCGGACCTGGCACAAATGGCAGGGAGAGTGGCTGCAGCGGCGTGTGTACCCACTTCTAGACTGCTGTTCCTCAGGAGCTCCCTTGTCTAGCCATCAACCCTGTCACTTGACACTCCTCCCTTTTCCTACTTTAACCCTGTCTTATCTAAAACTACTCTACCGCAGACCTAACCCAACCCTACCACTAGATGGCGGAATTTGGAAACCTAGTATACAGACTCCTAACTCTAAAGGGTGCTTTACACAAGACGAGCTATCCTGCGATGCATCGTCGGGGTCACGGTTTTCGTAACGCACATCCGGCATCGTTCACAACGTCGTCTCGTGTGACACCTCCAAGCGACGCAGTATCGCTCACAAATCGTGAGTCATGTACTCGTCTCTCAGTTTTAAAAAATTGTTTAATTAAAATGGCGCCGGTTGTTCATCGTACCCGGGGTAGCACACATTGCTCCGTGTGACACCCCGGGAACGATGAACACAACTTACCTGCGTCCCGCGGCTCCCGGCAGCTATGCGGAAGGAAGGAGGTGGGTGGGATGTTTACGTCCCGCTCATCTCTGCCCCTCTGCTTCTATTGGCCGGCGGCTGTTTAGGAAGAGGATGTTCGCCGCCCACAGCGAAGTCGCTCAGAAGGTAAGTACGGGTGACCTGGGTTTCACGACTTTGTGCGACACGGGCAACGATTTGCCAGTGACGCACAAACGATGGGGGCGGGTACGATCGACCGTGAAATCGCACAATCGGTCGTCTCGTGTAAAGCAGGCATAACACTATACACAGAAGCCATAGCATATTTACATCAGTGGGTACTGCTCACCTACTACAATAACACAGATTACTGCAGTGCCTCTGTGACAGTATTAGATACAGCACTTCTATAAAACCGCTTGCTTCACTAACACAACCAGGCACAGCACTCCCATAATACGACTTGCTGCAGTAACAGTACCACACAGTATACCTACAGTATAACACAGGCGACAATAGAGAGGAGGTTTGCATGACAGATGTACTCTTCATGTATCAGGGATGCTTGGAAGACTGCTGATTGTGCAGGGATTTAACAGCTTGTTTTATGAGAAATGCAAAGGAAGACCATAAAATCCCATGATCTGGAAAGCAACATCAGTCAGCTAAGGATCAGAGCACATCTTGGCCAGATTTCCCTACTTGGGTGAGATATCTGCCAATGTTGGATCGGGTGCAGATGTAACCTTGGACTATATAGCGCTAACATATTCTGCAGCGCTTTACATACATCAGGAACACTGTCCCCATTGGGGCTCACAATCTAAATTCTTTATCTGTATGTTTTTGGAATGTGGGAGGAAACCGGAGGAAACCCACGCAAACACGGGGAGAACATACAAACTCCTTGCAGATGTTGTCCTTGGTGGGATTTGAACCCAGGACCCCAGTGCTGCAAAGCTGCAATGCTAACCACTGAGCCACCGTGCCGCCCTAATGGCTCAGAGGGTCCACCCTACAGCCACAATGGCCCTATTTACATCCATTTGTGATGGCTGTGTAATGTTTTATTACGGTATCATTGTCCATTCAGGAAATATCATCCTTATGTGATGATTTACACATATTAAATCCTAAGAACATGACCCTAGAGGCAAGTGATTGAGTCTAGTTACCTTTAAATGGGGTTGTTTTCTGCTGGACCTTTGTGACCGGTTCTGCGGCAAATACATAAATATATGGACTGTGCGGGCCTGTAGCTCTGTCTCTGAATGTCCTCAGCATGGTGTCTGTATAGTGACAGCTGTATCCTCCTTAATGGGAACACAGATGTTAAAAACTAGTTTACATTTCCCCTGTCCAATTCTTGGGTAAGAGTATGGGAAGATTAGGGAGAAATCAGTCAGGAACATGGTCATGATCAGAAGAAAGGTGACTATCCAGCATCAAGCGTCCAAAGGAGTAACGACAGGACAAGATGATAGGAAAACTTGTCACATGACAATCAGGTCCTCAATAAAGCATATATAGAAAATATGCAAAATTTGGACCTGGCCCCCCCTTATCCCCACCCCCACAGGGTACAGGATAGTAACGCTGATACTTGGCTCTTTCCCTCAGCACCCAGCTGTCCCATACTCTGATATCCCTCTTTCCCTCAGCACTCAGCTTTCCATGTTCTGATATCCATCTTGCCACAGCACCCAGCTTTCCAATGCTCTGCTATATATCTTTCCCTCAGCACCCAGCTTGCCCTTGATATCATAGCATGGGAAATCTGGGTGTTGAGGCAAAGATGTACAGCAAAACATGGCAAAATTGAGGGCTGAGAGAAAGATGTATAGCAGGGCATGGGAAAGCTGGGTGCTGAGGACAAGATGGATATCAGAATACAGGAAAGCTGGGTGCTGAGGGACATGAGAGTATAGGAAATCTGGGTGCTGAGTTAAAGATGTATAGCAAAGCATGGGAAGCTGGGTGCTGAGGGAAAAAGCCTCATTCCCTCAGCACCCAGTTTTCCCATCCCATGCTTGTATCTTTGTCCCCTATCCTGGTATATAGCCCCAATAACAAAAACTCTCACTTCTTCAGCCACACAAAGAATTTAATATTTACTCCTTTATTTACTATGCTAGCACCCACACTATGTATGCAATTTAATGTGAAAAGTGTAGTTTACAATATGTGGGGTGCACCACACATTCTCTAAGAAAATGGATATCGGAACATGTTTATGATCCCCAAAATAAAACAACCCGCATGGTGATGTCAGCACACTTAGGGTTAGCGCTATTGAAAAGATTTCCACACCTAAGTGTGGCGGTGATAGACTGCAAACTTTACATCATAGGGAACCTTTTTGGATTGCTAACATTGATACGAGAGTCCCTTAGGGCATGAATATCAAATCTGATTTAACGTTTATTTATTGCTATTGATTTTGAAAATGTATATATAGGTTATATGAAGGACCTGATTGTCATGTGATAAGTTTGGTATAATTGATTATGAGGACCACACTATGATTAAGAACCTTCGTGTTTGGAATGCGTAATGCTACTGATTCTTGGGACATTACACCATTTTTTGTCATGACTTCATGTTTTAAACAAGATTTTCTCAATAAAGGAATGTTTTTAATCAGTCCTCTGAAAACTTTATACTAGATAGATACTCACCTTTCTTCTGATTACTGCTGACACCCCTACCATCCATTCAGTCACTGCGCAAGAGAGTCACTTCCATCATCTTACACGGTGAGCTGGACGTTTTATTCTCGTTTGTGTCACTTTCAATCGGCATGGCCATGATCAGTCTGTGATGTAGACCTACTATAGGGTTATGTGTTTCAGGGATGATGAAAAGCCCCTGACAACTTTTTGCTCCAGTCCATTTAGTTACCCTTCCCTATTGGTCTATTGGTTGGATGTTTGCCACCAGTTGAAGTGGTTGGCCTCTTTAGAAAACCCATTTGGGCTTTTAGTATTCTTGGTCAAAGGGTCATTTCCATCAATAAAACTTGTCACTAGTACAAAAGAAGAAAAAATTCAATCATTGGGCCCCCCACCTATCTGGAGAAGAAGAGTCTTTGGATCGGGAGGAGATGGCTTGGCTTTTACCAGCAGCTGCAAAGAGAAGGAATGGCAATGAGTGGCCATCGTTCCATTCGGATGGGGAATTCAGGGCCCCGTTATCAGGATCGGCAGCTGTCCCAACAGTCCAACCCTCAAGTTATTATTTATCATTTGGAAAGGTGATAACCTTTAATGTTTGGAATAATTCTCTAATATGGGATCCAATGTTCTGGATACTGATTTCATGATCAGACATGTTAGGTTAGGTGATGGGTTGAACTTAATGGACTTAAGTCTATCTTCAACCTAAAACACTATGCAACTAAGAATTGAAAGCAGTCACAAAGTAGCGTATAGCGGTCTCTCTAGAAAACCTGTTCTGTCCTGTAACACACGAACAACTATTGATTTAGCGGGAACTGACTAATGCTTAGTTTCACCAGTGGTGGCGCTGCAATAAAATTGAACAGTTTTTGCCAGGTTACACCAAAGCTAACAGATCACTGGGAATAATTTTGGACTCTTCTAAGAAGGCCAAAGCAAAGAAATGCTCGAAAGTTGCGCTAGACTCATAGTATTTTTAGTTTATAGAAAGGGCCTATGTACCCATTCTGTGACGAGTCCGGGGTTTATAAAAATTATTATAGAGATCGCTGTAAAATAAATTTAGAGCTGTGCCTGGTGAGGTCAATGCTCGCGAAGGTGGAATGTCTGGAAGGAGAGTGACCAAACCAGATGTGCGCAGTACAGTGCCGGGCACAATACCTGGCAGCTACACCGGCTATAGCTATAAACAAAGCCTGACATTGTGGTTTCCAGGCCAGGCTCTATCACGCCGTTGTGTTATTTGAGTTGAATGTATGTTATGGCTCTTGTTTTTGTGGCCACGCTTTCCAAACTTTTTGCAGAACACGAAGGTGCAGATGGTTTGCTCATCAGTAACAATGTGCTATAATATCCAGAGGCCCACAGTCATTTTTGGCAACTCCAGTCGATGCTTTATAAGCTTGTCCAGAGGCCGCATTATATGGATGTAAATGTATCAGCCCTGTTTTATGTGTCCGTCTTCATTACCATTTCCTTTTCCTGCAATAAAGCCCTGGATTAGCCCATCTTGGTCATCAGAAGGACATGTGAGCTTCATATTGGTTTTTTTTCTGGAGCTGGATCCTTTTTTTTGGAGCAAAAGAGACAATAATGAACAATGGTCCACACTTATTATTCAGTTTGCAATGGATTTTTAGTTTAAACTGCTCAAAAGTGTTACATATGTTGATATGCAATATTTTAGCAAGAATTTTGCAAATGGGTAAAGTTTCCAAAGGATATACCGTATTTTTCGTTTTATAAAAGACGCACCCCAAATTTAGAGGAGGAAAATATTTTTAATGTTAAAATGAGGGTCCATCTTATAATCTTAGTGCGTCTTAATCCTAATGCTCACCAAGGGGGAGCGGCGGTGGTGGAGCGGCTCAGGAAGGTCACAGGAGGCAGGGCAATGTTGCGGGCTCAGAGAAGGGGGTGTTGCAGCTCAGGAGGGTCAACGATGCTGTGGGCTCAGAGGAGGATATGATGTGGCTTAGGAGAGTCAGCGATACTGCGTGTTCGGGGGTGTCACAGTGGTGGCGGGCGCCGTTGATCTGCTGGCGGACTGTGGGGGTGTCGCGGTGATGGGCATCTTTGATCTGCCGGTGGGCTGCAGGGGTGACACAGCAGTGGAGCGACTCAGGAGGGTCACGAGACAGGGTGTCTCGGCGGCGGGTGCAATTGATATGACTGCAGGCTCCATTGAATCACACGCAGTTGACGAGATAGACTTCAAGAATATGGCTGCAGAGGTGGCGCGTGAACAGATAGGACTCCACGGCCATTTTCTTGAAGTCCATCTCGTCAATCTACACACGCGCCGCCTTCGCGGCAACTTTCTTGAAGTCCATCACGTCAATCTGTGCACGCGCCGCCTCCGCGTCAACTTTCTTGAAGTCCATCTTGTGAACCGTGGGTGATTCAATGGAGCCCGCAGTCAGCTCAATGCACCCGCCGTCGAATCACCCCGTTCTGTGGCACCTCCGCAGCCCACCCACCCAAAGATCAATGGCGTCCACCGCGACACCCCCCCAGCACGTCCTGTGACCCTGCCTCCTACGACCCCGCTTCACCACCGCCACCCCGGTAAGCCATATCTGTTTGGTAAGACGCACCCCCATTTTACTCCCAGTTTTGGGGGGAAAAAAGTGTGTCTTACAATCCGGAAAATACAGTAGTTTAGAACACCTTTTTAACATAAAATAGGAGAAAACTGGGAAAATCTAGGCACCGATCAATGACTATTTATTTTACTCGCTCAACTTGATGACTATGGAATGAGAATGGGATGTCGTTAAATCTCCTTGAGGTGTCCCAATACTTATGTACTTTAGACATAATAA
This sequence comes from Anomaloglossus baeobatrachus, assembly GCF_048569485.1. Lineage (NCBI taxonomy): Eukaryota > Metazoa > Chordata > Amphibia > Anura > Aromobatidae > Anomaloglossus > Anomaloglossus baeobatrachus. The sequence continues at coordinate 150,695,076 of NC_134363.1, read as the reverse complement.
CTAATTTATAAAAATGCATTTTTTTATGGTGACTCACTATATAAGAAAGTGCTGCTGACTAGTCATTACATAATTCTTTGCAGCAATATATAACATTATAAAGATTATATAAAAAGCAAAAAAAAAAAAGCGTACTCGGTCATCCTGCATGCAATTTATATTAATGAGTCATTTTTTTTTTTCGGTTGTCAGAATCCCGGATTGGATTTGCATCTGTAGAAATTAAGCAGCTGTGAAAACAGAAACCCGAGAACAATAATGGTTTCCACAGCAATTTTGCGAAAAGTAATCAGGAGAATATTTCTCCTTCCTGTGACAATATCCTATTAGGAATGCTACTGGAAGAAGAGCGCAGACTGCGCTCCTTGGCCCTGAACGGGTTAACGAGAAGGATCCTTGTATTCTAAGTCGTCGACAGCTTCATCCGCCTGCTCCCTGCTAGCATCTTATTGTCAGAGTTGCACATTTTTGTGGTCTGGCGAGAAGCTTAGGGAATATTCTGACCGCACAGAGACTCACGCTGCCATCTTCCTCCAGCTCAGGCCCAGCCCTGTCTCTTTCCCTTGTGCTAATATGTGGGTGAAAATCAGAATTCATACACATTTCAAAAAAAATATATATATTTTTAACTCTGACTTAAATAAAAATGACAAAATTTAAAGGGATTTTCCATTTTCTATGAATCAATCTTTTTTGGGTCAGCATCCAAAGTGTTCATGGTTTACATGATGGTGGCATTAAAAATTCATCTTCTATATGGATCTGCCCGATTATAGGAGCCTATGATAGTGCATGGGTGTCAATGAACACACAGCCTTACATAATGAAGTGTTGCTTGGGGTAAACTATTACCTGGGGAGGTGGAGAATCTGCAATTAGAGATTTAGATATTCGGGGTTCAGGCCAATCACAGATTCTTTTTTTAAAAAACAAAACAAAAAACAAACAAATATAACAAACAACACAAAACCAAAGTTCGGGTTTGGAGTTTGGGTGCCTTTACGTATGCAAACCACTTGCATGAGCATCGCTTTTCTCGGCTACACTCAGTGCTCGGCCCAGTGCCAGCCGCTTGCAGTATTTGATCGGCTCGCACTGGGGGTAACAACAGCGTGATCGGATGTAGTGTACAGCAAATAAAAAACAAAACAAAACTGCCCACCCGCCCCCAGAAGTCATCTGGCTATGGCTGGCTGCATGTTGGCGGAGACCCAAACTGCCCAATTAGTGATTTCCAATGGGGTTCAGGTCGAGTCCGGGTCCCAAACCGAACTTTCGGCCTCTTTCACACGTCTGTGAAAATAACGCACGTTTTTCACGGACGTGTCAAAGGTGCGTATTGCCCTCCATGTGCCGTGTTTATGGCACACGTGTGTTCTCCATGATAACACACGGGGAACGGGAACTTTCTGCTCACCTGTCTGTGATGTTGCTGTCTATGGTGCTGATATTCGGTCTCCGGTCCTGCCCACTCCCTGCTGCTGCTTCTGGCCCGCAGTGGAGTGAATATGAAATGAGCATAATGAGCGGGGGTCGGAAGCAAGTGACAGCAGCGGCAGAGACAGGAGGGCTGGAGAAGGTGGGTATAGAAATTTCTTTTAATTCACAGACACGTGTGTTTTCTCCGGTGCGTGTCACATGGATCACATCCGTGTGGTCCGTCTGACACCCGTGATGCAGAAGAAAAACAGACATGTCTACGTGTGGAGCAAAGGGCACACGTATGCTCCACACGGTCCATGGCAAAACACGCATGTGAGCGCAGACCCATTGATTTTAATGGGTCTACGTGTGCCCGTGTCTCCGGCACATGAGGAGCGGACCAAACACGTACCGGAGACACGGACGTGTGAAGCTACTGAACCGAACTTCCACGGGTCCGCTCATCCCTAGCTGCAATGTTAGGCTCTATGTTCACAGTGCAGTTTTTGATGCAGTTTGTTGCCCTAAACTGCATGCATTTCCTTCCCCAGCAAAGTCTACGAGAACTCAGAAAGGCTGTGCGCACGTTGCTTCTTTTTATTTTGCAGTTTTGGTTGCAGAAAGAAGCAGCAGTATGTCACTTCTTTCTGCATTTTTGACCTGTGTTTTTCCATTGAATATAGTGAAAAAAATGCATGGGAAAAAACGCACCCAAAAAACGCACTGAAACGAGGTAAAAACGCATGCTTTTTTATGGGTTTTTTGGCCAAATGTGCGTTGTTCGTTGAAGAAACAAAACTGCAGCGTGCGCACATAGCCTTAACGGTTTTATCCACCTTTTGGGAACATTTTTTATTTTTTTTTTACCTAAATGGATGTATTTGGGGATAAAAAATAATTTTTGCAATTGGTTTTTATTACAAACTATCTGTAGTACCCGGAGGAGTTGCCCGGAATAGTAAATGCACTGCTCAAAAAAAAAGGAAACACTAAAATACCATTTTGTTGTTTAAGTGTTCCCTTTATTTTTTTGAGCAGTGTATTTGTCTTTCTGTCTGTCTCCTCTGTCTGTCTGTCTTTCTCTGTTTCTCTCTCTATCCGTCTCTCCACCGAAATCATATTACCTCACACATAAATAAGCTTCTTATATTAATTATGTCCTTCGCTGCCTATAGCAACCAATCACAGCTCCTATTAATGACCTGTAGCTCCCAGTTACATTGACTTTAATGGAGGCAGATTTTTTGGTGAATAACTGTAAAGCGCAGGGTTAAATTTTGCCATCAAAACATAGTCTATGACATTCCCTGAGTCACATGAGGCAGCTGTGCAAAATGTTTTGATTGTAAATGCGACGATGCAGATTTAGTGGACACACACACGGACACACACACACACACACACACACACACACACACACACACACACACACACACAAGCTGAGTGTATTAGACTTTGCACTGCTTTGCTTTTTAAAGGATCTTTAGCGTCACTCCCAGTTCAACTTTGCAGTGGTCAATGATCGTTGTGCGCACATGGCTTCTTTTTTCCTTGCAGACTTGCTGCAGAAAAAAAGAAGCAGCATGTCAACTGTTGGCGCATTTTTTTCCTGCGTTTTTTTAGCCCTTCCAGCCAATGACACAAAAACACACCAAAAGATGCACTAAAAACACGTGCGTTTTTTGGTGCGCTTTTTCTGCTACAAGGGACAGTTTTTGGTGCAGAAAATTTTTGCAACAAAAAAACTCAGCGTGCGCACATCGCCTACTATGGTAAATTTTGGAACGTGCCTCAGTGTAATATGTGTCACAGGGTGGTCGAATTTTGCTCCTTTGCTGCCATATGCATGGATCCTAGAGATGAAATGGAAACTTGTGTATTAGACGGCAGTAGTTCTGGCTCACACATCAATGCCGCACTGGTGAGGAGTAAATAGAGGGTTGAGTAACACAATCATGTGAATTCAATTAAAGAAAAATACCCATGTAGAAAGTCAGCGCTTCCTGCCCAGTTGTTGTTACTGGCGCTCAAACGACCTAATTCAAGAGGGGGCTTAAAGGAAAACTGCTCTGTAAACATCAAGACCCCACAAAATCGAGGGTCCTTCCAGAACGCTGCCGGAGGATATATATCTCCCATACACGTCTGGAAAAGTGGAGCGCTGCCGATGACAGACGTGTGTGACTAAAGGAGTCATGTAATCCTGCGCCATTTCTAGGAGCGGCGTGATAATATATACACAGGGGTGAATAAGCACTTCACAAGTCGGCTTAAAGGGCATTTCCATCTCAGAAAAAATATATATATTTATGGTAAATATGACTGTTCTATCCACTGGACAGATATTTCTCAGGTATAATTTGTTTGCGAATCACTAATAAGGCCTCCATTACAGCGCGCCACATCTTGTCACGTAGCAGACATAGGAGGAGATGTTTTGGAAAGCTGGGTAACAACAATATGACTGTCATTACTCCCATCTTCTTATCTGCTCATCTATTCCATGACACACCATCTCTCCAATTAGTCTATGCCTCAATCTAACATCCCCTTGATGTATATTGGGCACAAGTCAAACAGAAAGGAATTAAAAATGGTGCAAGGCCGAACAACAGCAGTTTCCCATAGCAACCAATCAGATTTCAGCTCTTAGTTTTCAGAGGCCCCTTTGTAAATAAAAGGAGCAATTTGATTGGTTGCTATGCTAAGCTCCTATACGCCCACATAGCAACAGTATTATTAATTCTTCTCCAGTAAATTGTCGCCATTTCGACCCTACATTTCACCTATACGGCTCTAAAATCTTTTTGCCTATATTTAAATGTAAGGCTGCAACTTATCGCAATGTAAAAAACATATAGTAGGATATGGTATCCATAGGCTCCAATTGTTAAAAAAAATTCATAATAAATATAATAAAATGCTGTATACTGTTTTATTTTTTCTCTTTAAATTACTAATTGCTGGAGGTTTGACCACTGGGACCCTAGCGATTTAGAGAATGGAGCTCTACAGCCTCGTCCATAGTGGAACAGAGGTGCGCATGCTCAAACTCTGCGCCATTCATTGTCTATGCCCCTTTCAGACGTCCGTGTTTCAGGTACGTGTGACATCCGTTTTTAACACTGATGCCACACGTACCCATGTTATTCTGTAGTGTTACTCACACGTCCATGTTTTAACACAGACCGTGTGACCCGTCGTTGCCCTGCACGCACACACGGAGACATGTCCGTTTTTTATCCAGCAGCACGGGTATTACACGGCTAGCACACTGATGTGATCCTTGTGATATCAGTGTGACACGGACCGGAGAAAACACCTGTCCTTGAAATAAAATGATTTTCCATATTCACCTGTATCCAGCGGTTTACTTCGACTCTGCTGTCTCCTGTTTCTGATCCCCGTTCATTATACTCACTGAATATTCACTGCACCTCGGGCCTGGAAGCAGGAGCATCGCCGGGGACCGCATCGCCGGGACAGCATCGAGAAATGCATCGCCGGGGACCGCATCGCCGGGTCAGCATCGGGAAATGCATCGCTGAGGACAGCATCATCGGGGACCGCATCGCCGAGGACAGCATCTCCGGTGACAGGTGACTATCCAGCAAACACTGTGTGCAGGGACGTCCAGGAGGTCATCAGAGTTCCCAATGAACTCTGATGAACCCGTGAAGTTACCGTTGTGACACCCGCTGTAGTGCGGGTGTCGCGGGGGTGTCATCAGAAGGTCGTCCAAGTTAATTGGAAACTCCAATGACTTCCTGGACATCACTGCACACACAGTTTTTGCTGGATACTCACCTGTCATCGGCGATGCTGTCCCCGGCGATGCTCTGGCTTCCAGGTCCAAGGTGCAGTGAATAATCAATGAGTATAATGAGCGGGGGTCAGAAGCGGGAGGCTGCAGAGCCGAAGAAAGCAGCGCTGGATACAGGTGAATATAGAAAATCTTTTATTTCAAAAACACGTGTTTTCTCCGGTATGTGTCACACGTATGCAAAGACGGATGTCACACGTGTGACTATACTCATGCGTATGGCTTGTACCGGATTAAACACAGATGTCTAAAAGGGGCCATATAGTGAGTTAGTTAGTTGCTTGTGTTCGTAACCATGCATACTTAAGCTGCAATGCCCTGCACATGAGGTAAGAGACATAGCTATATCGGGAGAACTATACTATATTTCTAATTGGAGGTGTTTGCTAATATTATTATTGTTACACCTACTATATCTTGGGATAGGATCTTGGAGATGGAAACACCCCTTTAATTGACCGAAAGGGGTCAATTCAAGATGAGGCTGCAGAGCTCAATTTTGAGAAGGGGGTTCCTTGTCTTCAGGCCCACACCAAATTTATCACGTTTACTCATACTAGATGATTTTGATGCATCTTTAAAGGGGTTGTCCACTACTTTTACATTGATGGCCTGTCCTTAGGGGTACTTTTCACACTGCGACATTGCTAGCCGATGCTTGCGATGCCGAGCGCGATAGTCCCCGCCCCCGTCGCACATGCGATATCTTGTGATAGCTGCCATAGCGAACATTATTGCTACGGCATCTTCACATGGACTCACCTGCCCTGCGACGTCACTCTGGCCGGCGACCCACCTCCTTCCTAAGGGGGCGGGTCGTGCGGCGTCACAGCGACGTCACACGTTAGGCGGCCAATAGAAGCGGAGGGGTGGAGATGAGCGGGACGTAAACATCCCGCCCACCTCCTTCCTTCCGCATAGCCGGCGTGAGCTGCAGGACGCTGGTAGGAGATGTTCCTCGCTCATGCGGCTTCTCACACACAGCGATGTGTGCTGCCGCAGGAACGAGGAACAACATCGTAACATCGGTCATTCCGAAATTATGGAAATGACCGACACTACTCAGATCGCCGATTTACGACACTTTTGTTTCATAAATCGGCGCATCTAGGCTTTACACGTTGCAACATCGTTACTGGCGCCGGATGTGCGTCACTTTCGATTTGACCCCGACGATATCGCAGTAGCGATATCGCAATGTGCAAAGTACCCCTTAGGATAGGTCATCAATGTCAGATTGGCCGGGGTCCGACACCCCCACTCCCGCCGATCGGAGCTTTTCAGTCTTCTGATAGCGGCCGTGGCCGGGGACTGCACATCCGTCTCTTATTCAGAGTAATAGGAGGTGGATGTGCAGTACCCGGCCACGGTCACCATCAGAAGATGAGCAACTCCAAAAACGGAGCATTTCCGGCTGTCTGCTGTCGACACCCACAACAACTGACCGGCGGGGGCCCCCTCCGATCTGACCTATCCTGAGGATAGACCATCAATGTAAAAGTGGTGACCAACCCCTTCAATTTAACGTTACACTACCTACCGATAGTTTTTAACCCAAATATGATGCTACGAGCCTCACCACTTTTTAAACGAGATGTATTCTAAAATAGGTCTATATCTAGATGCTAAAATGGAGCCAAAATGCAACAAAAATTGTCACCTTTTGCAATTTAGTAAATCCATTCCCCCCTCTGTATCAATACCCCATCATTTCAAGATCTCCACTTGATGTTAATAGCTTTCATCTAGCAGAGAAAAATGTATCTCCACCGTGACAAGCCATAACACCTACATTGCCATATAAACAATTTAAACATTCCTATTGACTGACAGCAAGCAGAGATCCTAAAAACCACAAGGAATTGATAAAAAAAAAAAAAGATATTAGAAAACTGTAGAACTTTTTATTGTATGAAGAAACTTTTATGTCTCTGCCAAAGAGCCCAGTAGGAATCTGCGCTCACTACCAGAACCCAGACAGTCTAGAAAACGGGTCCAACATTACTAAGTGCACCAGTCATTTCCTCTTGGCAGTGACCTGTTGTAGACAGAGACAGTACTTATGTTCCCGCTCTTGTAAAGCCTAATTTGCCCCATCCCTCTGCCATCACGCGTGCGTCAGTTGTCAGGCTTTACACTAATTGTCAGCCTTTTTTGGAAAAAATATACATTATTTGTGACCCACCCAATAAAAACTGTATACTTGTATCGCCATCTGCTGGCAGCAGGGTAGTGGTGCGGGGCGACAGACGTGTAATAACTAATAATGAACGCCTACTGCAGTGCTGCGCATTACACATGTCAGCAACTAGCAAATCCGCTGTGCAGACGCCCGGAGCGTCAACATGAACTTTTGGAAGTCGGAGAAAACGTCTTTTTGCTGTTTATGTATGCAGTTTCCATAAACTTGTGCACTCTGTTTCTTGGCGAAGAGCGAAACTGTACTATTTAGCAGAATTTAGGACCTGAAGGGAGCCACGTACAGTACCATTGCTACAATCCGAGCCTTATGGCAGCAGATAGGCGACAAGGTATCAAATATCCTGGATGGGATCTAAGACCATTGAACAGAAGAAACTCCATATTTTACAATAAAGGATCAGATTTTTACATTTGCATTTTTTTTTTAAAGGGAACCTGTCACCAAATTTGGTGACTATAAGCTGCAGCCACCACCAGTGGGCTCTTATATACAGCATTCTAACATACTGTATATAAGAGCCCAGGCCGCTGTGTAGAACGTAAAAATCACTTTATAATACTTACCTAAATGGTCGGTGCGGTGGAAACCGGTTGGGTGGGTGTTTCAGTTCTACGGTACCGGCACCTCCTCTTTCGGCCACCTTTGTCCTCCTTCTTCTGTAGCCGGGGTGCATGACGTGTCCTACATCATACACATTCGGCAGCATTGAGGTCCCGCGCAGGTGCGCTACAATACTTTGATCTGCCCTGCTCAGGACGTCAATGCCGGCCGAGTGTGTATGATGTAGGACGCATCATGCACCCAGGTTTCAGAAGAAGGAAGACAAAGATGGCCAAAAGAGGAGGCGCCGAATCCGGGGAACGGAGACAACCAGTTTTCACCGTACCAACCGTTTCGGTGAGTATTAAAGTGATTTTTACGTTCTACACAGCGGCCTGGGCTTTTCTATACAGCATGTTAGAATACTGTATATAAGAGCCCACTGGTGGTGGCCGCAGATTATAGTAAAGTTTGATTGACAGCCTGCTCTACTGCACATGTATGCAGCGTGTTTGTGCAGAGCAAGCTGTCAATCAAGGTGCAGAGAAGCAATAACGGCAGCACTCACTGTGTAGTATGTGCTGACTGTTACCACACCGATGCAATGCGAGCGGCCACAGGGAACATATAACTTCCTTTCCTTAGCCTGGCTCGCTCCGGTAAGGTAGCCGAACACGATTTACTTTACTGCTAAAAAAATATACAGCTGCACTCCTAAACGCTAAGCTATGCAAACATGGAATATAGGAATTTTGGAACTGCATTACTGCTAATGAAAATAAATGTTAAAAATTAGATCCTTCGCTCATAAAATAGCCAGTTTATGACAGCCCAACAGCCAGCGACAAGGCGTATCTCTTTGTTGGGTTCCTAACTGAATGTCCTTCAATCTGGCCATAAGTTTATGGGCAAGCAGGAATCTATGGTATGTAAAATGGAAACAGACTCAAGCTGGTGACAGGAGTGATCAGTCAGAAAGGAACTACAGTATGAAATAAAAAAACTGACCAGCACATCCAAACAGATAAATGTGAACAGGTGCAAACTGAAAATGCAATGAACATGATTTAAGCGCTATTTACCCAAAGATGTCAGTATATCTGCAGGAAAAAAAAAAGCAATATTTTGGAAGCAACAGGTTCCCTTTAAAATGGATAAGTATATGAATCATTGAAACTATTTTCTTTAAAAAAAATAAAAATGGACGTGTCCAATGGATATAAAATATGAAGCCCAAAATCAGGGGGCTGTCGTTTCTAGTTGAGCCTTTTATATAAAAATAAAAAAAACACAATATTTGGCTGCAAGGTTAAACACCTGGTCAAATACGTTCCAAAATTGTGAGAGTGAAAAATTTTAACTTTTTGCCCACCAGAAAAGGTGAGGACATTGTGAAAATATGTCACAATGTCATGATTTAAGGGGGAAGGGGAGTTTGGTTCAACTGCTGTGTCCCCCAACAACTCTCAAAATGAAGAGGGGTGGCAGCGCTGACTAGTTGATGTGGCTGCTTTACATTTTTTCCCGTACAGTGCAGGTTTATAGACACCACAGACCATAAAAACTTGTGTAAAAAATAATTGTAGCGGTCACTTCTCAGAAACCCTATATAGGATTAGCGTAAAAGGAGTTCTCCAGTGCCGCTTACTTCTGAGGGGACTGAGATTTTATTTCTTTCCACACTGGATGCGAGTGGTGCCGAAGACGTGACGTGCACCATCATCAGGTATCATGCACCATCATCAGGAATAGTGAACCATCATCAGGTATCATTCACCATTATCAGGCAACGTCCACCATCATCAGGCAACGTCCACCATCATCAGGCAACGTCCACCATCATCAGGCAACGTCCACCATCATCAGGCAACGTCCACCATCATCAGGTAACGTCCACCATCATCAGGCAACGTGCAGCATCATCAGGCAACGTGCACCATCATCAGGCAACGTGCACCATCATCAGGCAACGTGCACCATCATCAGGCAACGTGCACCATCATCAGGCAACGTGCACCATCATCAGGCAACGTGCACCATCATCAGGCAACGTGCACCATCATCAGGCAACATGCACCATCATCAGGCAACGTGCAGCATCATCAGGCAACGTGCACCATCATCAGGCAACGTGCACCATCATCAGGCAACGTGCACCATCATCAGGCAACGTGCAGCATCATCAGGCAACGTGCAGCATCATCAGGTATCATTCACCATCATCAGGCAACGTCCACCATCATCAGGTAACGTCCACCATCATCAGGTAACGTCCACCATCATCAGGTATCGTGCAGCATCATCAGGCAACGTGCAGCATCATCAGGCAACGTGCACCATCATCGTGCACCATCATCAGGTATCATTCATCATCATCAGGAATAGTGCACCATCATCAGGTATCATTCATCATCATCAGGAATAGTGCACCATCATCAGGTATCATTCATCATCATCAGGAATAGTGCACCATCATCAGGCAACGTCCACCATCATCAGGTATCGTGCAGCATCATCAGGCAACGTGCACCATCATCAGGCAACGTGCACCATCATCAGGCAACGTGCACCATCATCAGGCAACGTGCACCATCATCAGGCAACGTGCACCATCATCAGGCAACGTGCACCATCATCAGGCAATGTGCACCATCATCAGGAATAGTACACCATCATCAGGCAACGTGCACCATCATCAGGCAACGTGCACCATCATCAGGCAACGTGCACCATCATCAGGCAACGTGCACCATCATCATGCACCATCATCAGGTATCATTCATCATCATCAGGAATAGTGCACCATCATCAGGCAACGTGCACCATCATCAGGCAACGTGCACCATCATCAGGTATCATTCATCATCATCAGGCAACATGCACCATCATCAGGCAACGTGCACCATCATCAGGCAACGTGCACCATCATCAGGCAACGTGCACCATCATCATGCACCATCATCAGGTATCATTCATCATCATCAGGAATAGTGCACCATCATCAGGCAACGTGCACCATCATCAGGCAACGTGCACCATCATCAGGCAACGTGCACCATCATCAGGCAACGTGCACCATCATCAGGCAACGTGCACCATCATCAGGTATCATTCATCATCATCAGGCAACATGCACCATCATCAGGCAACATGCACCATCATCAGGCAACGTGCACCATCATCAGGCAACGTGCACCATCATCAGGCAACGTGCACCATCATCAGGCAACATGCACCATCATCAGGCAACGTGCAGCATCATCAGGCAACGTGCACCATCATCAGGCAACGTGCACCATCATCAGGCAACGTGCACCATCATCAGGCAACGTGCAGCATCATCAGGCAACGTGCAGCATCATCAGGTATCATTCACCATCATCAGGTAACGTCCACCATCATCAGGTAACGTCCACCATCATCAGGTATCGTGCAGCATCATCAGGCAACGTGCAGCATCATCAGGCAACGTGCACCATCATCGTGCACCATCATCAGGTATCATTCATCATCATCAGGAATAGTGCACCATCATCAGGTATCATTCATCATCATCAGGAATAGTGCACCATCATCAGGTATCATTCATCATCATCAGGAATAGTGCACCATCATCAGGCAACGTCCACCATCATCAGGTATCGTGCAGCATCATCAGGCAACGTGCACCATCATCAGGCAACGTGCACCATCATCAGGCAACGTGCACCATCATCAGGCAACGTGCACCATCATCAGGCAACGTGCACCATCATCAGGCAACGTGCACCATCATCAGGCAATGTGCACCATCATCAGGAATAGTACACCATCATCAGGCAACGTGCACCATCATCAGGCAACGTGCACCATCATCAGGCAACGTGCACCATCATCAGGCAACGTGCACCATCATCAGGCAACGTGCACCATCATCATGCACCATCATCAGGTATCATTCATCATCATCAGGAATAGTGCACCATCATCAGGCAACGTGCACCATCATCAGGCAACGTGCACCATCATCAGGTATCATTCATCATCATCAGGCAACATGCACCATCATCAGGCAACGTGCACCATCATCAGGCAACGTGCACCATCATCAGGCAACGTGCACCATCATCATGCACCATCATCAGGTATCATTCATCATCATCAGGAATAGTGCACCATCATCAGGCAACGTGCACCATCATCAGGCAACGTGCACCATCATCAGGCAACGTGCACCATCATCAGGCAACGTGCACCATCATCAGGCAACGTGCACCATCATCAGGCAACGTGCACCATCATCAGGCAACGTCCACCATCATCAGGCAACGTGCACCATCATCAGGCAACGTGCACGATCATCAGGCAACGTGCACCATCATCAGGCAACGTGCACCATCATCAGGCAACGTGCACCATCATCAGGCAACGTGCACCATCATCAGGCAACGTGCACCATCATCAGGCAACGTGCACCATCATCAGGCATCGTGCACCATCATCGTGCACCATCATCAGGTATCATTCATCATCATCAGGCAACGTGCACCATCATCAGGCAACGTGCACCATCATCAGGCAACGTGCACCATCATCAGGTATCGTGCACCATCATCATGCAACGTGCACCATCATCGTGCACCATCATCAGGTATCATTCATCATCATCATCAGGCAACATGCACCATCATCAGGCAACGTGCACCATCATCCGGTATCTTGAGTCGTAAGGTCATCGACAAAGTTCAGCTGCAAAGTGGAAGTAATGGTACCTCTTTAAGAAACTTAAAATGGGCTCTGGCCTGGAAATTTCACGCAGTATATATGCTATAAAATCATATGCCTTCATAGACAACACCAAACTACCTCTCCTAGTAAGTGCTGATCATTCCTTTATTAGCTAAAGCAGAGAGTCCAATGGCATATAATAATGAAATTAGGGGGAAATCCTAATATATGGAAACAATACACCCCAATAATTCCATCCTAAAGCCAAAAAGATGACGATAAACGCTCCATACACATCTGTTGTGTAAAGGTCTGATTTATTACTATATAATACATTTTATACTAAAAGCACAATTCTCCAGATGTTAATATTTCACAAATATTTTGGGGGTGATCCAGCCGTCCGGGGCCTTCTTCAGTCCGGCTTTTCTCCAGATTCTAGTAAGATCCTTTTCAAATTTTTTCTGTTGAAGGAAAAGAGAATAAAATGTGACAGTGAACGGAAAATGTAAGTGAGAAGGATATATACTGTGATAGCATAAGGGGCCGCACACAGACAATGCAACTGCTTTATTACATAGGATTGAGAGGCAGCGTCATCACTGCAGACAGACAGAAGACTAGACACAATTCTGCTGTGCTGTATTAAAAAATACATATGTTTGTGAGTGCAGCAATGTACAATTATTATAACAAGTGCACTGTGTACATACATGACATTACTCATCCTGAGTTACATCCTGTATTATACTCCAGAGCTGCACTCACTATTCTGCTGGGGTGGTCACTGTGTACATACATTACATTACTTATCCTGTACTGATCCTGAGTTACATCCTGTATTATACTCCAGAGCTGCACTCACTATTCTGCTGGGGTGGTCACTGTGTACATACATTACATTACTTATCCTGTACTGATCCTGAGTTACATCCTGTATTATGCTCCAGAGCTGCACTCACTATTCTGCTGGTGCAGTCACTGTGTACATACATGACATTACTCATCCTGAGTTACATCCTGTATTATACTCCAGAGCTGCACTCACTATTCTGCTGGGGTGGTCACTGTGTACATACATTACATTACTTATCCTGTACTGATCCTGAGTTACATCCTGTATTATACTCCAGAGCTGCACTCACTATTCTGCTGGGGTGGTCACTGTGTACATACATTACATTACTTATCCTGTACTCATCCTGAGTTACATCCTGTATTATACTCCAGAGCTGCACTCACTATTCTGCTGGAGCAGTCACTGTGTACATACATTACTGATCCTGAGTTACATCCTGTATTATACTCCAGAGCTGCACTCACTATTCTGCTGGAGCAGTCACTGTGTACATACATTACTCATCCTGTACTGATCCTGAGTTACATCCTGTATTATACTCCAGAGCTGCACTCACTATTCTGCTGGAGCAGTCACTGTGTACATACATTACTGATCCTGAGTTACATCCTGTATTATACTCCAGAGCTGCACTCACTATTCTGCTGGAGCAGTCACTGTGTACATACATTACTCATCCTGTACTGATCCTGAGTTACATCCTGTATTATACTCCAGAGCTGCACTCACTATTCTGCTGGTGGCATCACTGTATACACACAGTACATTATTATCCTGTACTGATCCTGAGTTACATCCTGTATTATGCTCCAGAGCTGCACTCACTATTCTGCTGGAGCAGTCACTGTGTACATACATTACTCATCCTGTACTGATCCTGAGTTACCTCCTGTATTATGCTCCAGAGCTGCACTCACTATTCTGCTGGTGGCGTCACTGTATACATACATTACATTATTATCCTGTACTGATCCTGAGTCACGTCCTGTATTATACTCCAGAGCTGCACTCACTATTCTGCTGGGGTCAAGGTGTACATACATTACATTATTATCCCATACTGATCCTGAGTTACGTCCTGTATTACGCTCCAGAGCTGCACTCACTATTCTGCTGGTGGCGTCACTGTATACATACATTACATTATTATCCTGTACTGATCCTGAGTCACGTCCTGTATTATACTCCAGAGCAGCACTCACTATTCTGCTGGGGACAAGGTGTACATACATTACATTATTCATCTTCTTCTGATTCTCAGTTACATCCTGTCATATACATATATTCAAATACTGTATTTAGAATTCTACTGGCTTCAGAGCTGAAATCCCAAACCAGCAGAATGTTAAGTCACTTTAGCGGACTAGTAAAAACAATAAAAAGTGGAAAAAAAAAAGTTTTATAATTATGACTCCCCCCCCCCCCCAAAAAAACCCCCCAATACTTCAAATTACCCTCTTTTGTCTCATTGACAATAAAAAAACAAACAACAGCAAAAACACATTCACATATTATGTATCGCCGCATTCAGAAATGTCCGATCTATCAAAATATAAAATAAATTGATCTGATTGGTACATGGTGTAAAAAAGAAAAAAAAAAAGGTTCAAAATGACAATATTAGCTTTTTTTGCAATGAAATACAATACTACATGATCAAAACAATAATGATGATAATACCCAATAATGGCATCAGTTAAAACATCAGCTCAGGGAGCAAAAAAATAAGTCATCACTGAGCACCAGATGCCAGAAAAATGACAAAAAAAGGGGGTATTTTTTTTATTTTTTTTTAACAAATTTCAGATTTTTTTCACCAATATAAAATATTATATATTATTATTATTATTATTATTATTATTATTAATAATAATAATAAAAAATAATACGTATACATGTTTGGTATCTACAAACTCGTACTGACCTGGGGAATCCTATTACAAGGTTTTACTATATAGTGAACAACTTTAAATTTAAAAAAAAAATAATTGTGGAATTTCACTTTTTTTTGCAATTTAACCGCACTTAGGATTTTTTTTTTTTTTTCCGTACAATATATGGTAAAATGAATTGTTTCTTTCAAAGTGATACTCATACTGCAAAAAACAAGTTATGTTGATGAAAAAAAAAAAAAAGTTATGGCTCTTGGAAGAAGGGGAGGAAAAAAACTAAAACGAAAAAAACAGAAAATTGTCGGGTAGTGAAGGGGTTAATCAGGTGAAATTTCCATCCAATGACACCATATTCACGGCAGTGACTGGTGCAGAGGGCCGTAGTGAGAGCGGATCATCATCATGTGCTATTAACTGGCGGCCCGGTGGCTCAGTGGTGAGCACTGCAGTCTTGTGGTGGCTCAGTGGTGAGCACTGCAGTCTTGTGGTGGCTCAGCGGTGAGCACTGCAGTCTTGTGGTGGCTCAGCGGTGAGCACTGCAGTCTTGTGGTGGCTCAGCGGTGAGCACTGCAGTCTTGTGGTGGCTCAGCGGTGAGCACTGCAGTCTTGTGGTGGCTCAGCGGTGAGCACTGCAGTCTTGTGGTGGCTCAGTGGTTAGCACTGTAGTCTTGCAGCGCTGGGGTCTTGGGTTCAAATCCCACCAAGGACACCATCTGCAAGGAGTTTGTGTGTTCTCCCCGTGTTTGCGTGGGTTTCCTCCGGGTTCTCCAGTTTCCTCCCACACTCCAAAGACTTACAGATAGGGACTTTATATTGTGAGAGTGTTCCTGATGTATGTAAAGCGCTGCGGAATATGTTAGCGCTATATAAAAATATAGAATTGATTAACTCCCGATACAGAACAGATCCGTCAGCAGAAAGTGAAGGCGAGGAGTGGAGGGGACTGATATGTCTGCTGCCATAACATATAAACATCCATTCAGTTTTGCTCAAAAGTTTACACACCCCGGCAGCTTTCTTGGCCTTTTTTCAGAGAATATGAAGGATAACACACAATCTTTTTTTTTTCCACTCATGGTTAGTGGTTGGGTGAAGCCATTTATTGTCAATCCTCTGTGTTTTCTTTTTTTAAATCTAATGACAACCAAAAACATCGAAATGACCTGATCAAAAATTCACACACCCTGAAGATTTTGGCCTGATAGCATGCACATAAGTTGACACACATGGGTGTGAATGGCTAATAAAGGTAACTTCCTCTCCTGTGACCCGTTTGCTTGTAATCAGTGTGTGTGCATAAAAGCCGAGTGAGTTTCTGGGATCCAGACAGACTTTTCCATTTTTCATCCAGCCACTGATATTTCTGGATTGTGAGTCATGGGGAAAGCAAAAGAATTGTCAACGGATCTATGGGAAGAAGGGAATTTTGTTTACTTACCGTAAATTCCTTTTCTTCTAGCTCCAATTGGGAGACCCAGACAATTGGGTGTATAGCTATGCCTCCGGAGGCCACACAAAGTATTACACTAAAAGTGTAAAGCCCCTCCCCTTCTGCCTATACACCCCCCGTGCTCCCACGGGCTTCTCAGTTTTGGTGCAAAAGCAAGAAGGAGGAAAAAATTATAAACTGGTTTAAAGTAAATTCAATCCGAAGGAATATCGGAGAACTGAAACCATTCAACATGAACAACATGTGTATACAAAAACAGGGGCGGGTGCTGGGTCTCCCAATTGGAGCTAGAAGAAAAGGAATTTACGGTAAGTAAACAAAATTCCCTTCTTCTTTGTCGCTCCATTGGGAGACCCAGACAATTGGGACGTCCAAAAGCAGTCCCTGGGTGGGTAAATAATACCTCAAAATAGAGCCGTAACGGCTCCGTCCTACAGGTGTGCAACCGCCGCCTGAAGGACTCGCCTACCTAGGCTGGCATCTGCCGAAGCATAGGTATGGACCTGATAGTGTTTGGTGAAAGTGTGCAGGCTCGACCAGGTAGCTGCCTGACACACCTGCTGAGCCGTAGCCTGGTGCCGCAAGGCCCAGGACGCTCCCACAGCCCTGGTAGAATGGGCCTTCAGCCCTGAGGGAACCGGAAGCCCCGAGGAACGATAAGCTTCGAGAATTGGTTCCTTGATCCACCTAGCCAGGGTTGACTTGGAAGCTTGTGTCCCTTTACGCTGGCCAGCGACAAGGACAAAGAGTGCATCCGAGCGGCGCAGAGGCGTCGTACGAGAAATGTAGAATCTGAGTGCTCTCACCAGATCTAACAAGTGCAAATCCTTTTCACATTGGTGAACTGGATGAGGGCAAAAAGAGGGTAAGGAGATATCCTGATTGAGATGAAAGGGGGATACCACCTTCGGGAGAAATTCCGGAACCGGACGCAGAACCACCTTGTCCTGGTGAAAAACCAGGAAAGGGGCTTTGAATGACAGTGCTGCTAGCTCAGACACTCTCCGAAGTGAAGTGACTGCTACCAGGAAAACCACTTTCTGCGAAAGGCGTGAGAGAGGAATATCCCTCATTGGCTCGAACGGTGGTTTCTGAAGAACCATCAGCACCCTGTTCAGATCCCAGGGTTCTAACGGACGCTTGTAAGGAGGGACGATGTGACAAACCCCCTGCAGGAACGTGCGTACCTGCGGAAGTCTGGCCAGGCGCTTCTGAAAAAACACAGAAAGCGCCGAGACTTGTCCCTTAAGGGAGCAGAGTGACAATCCCTTTTCCAATCCGGATTGAAGAAAGGACAGAAAAGTGGGCAAGGCAAATGGCCAGGGAGAAAAACCCTGAGCAGAGCACCACGACAGGAATATTTTCCACGTCCTGTGGTAGATCTTGGCGGAAGTTGGTTTCCTAGCCTGTCTCATAGTGGCAATGACCTCTTGAGATAATCCAGAAGATGCTAGTATCCAGGACTCAATGGCCACACAGTCAGGTTGAGGGCCGCAGAATTCAGATGGAAAAACGGCCCTTGAGACAGCAAGTCTGGTCGGTCTGGTAGTGCCCACGGTTGGCCGACCGTGAGATGCCACAGATCCGGGTACCACGACCTCCTCGGCCAGTCTGGGGCGACGAGGATGGCGCGGCGGCAGTCGGCCCTGATCTTGCGTAACACTCTGGGCAACAGTGCCAACGGAGGAAACACATAAGGGAGTTGAAACTGCGACCAATCCTGAACTAAGGCGTCTGCCGCCAGAGCTCTGTGATCGTGAGATCGTGCCATGAATGCCGTGACCTTGTTGTTGTGCCGGGACGCCATTAGGTCGACGTCCGGCATCCCCCAGCGGCAACAGATCTCCTGAAACACGTCCGGGTGAAGGGACCATTCTCCTGCGTCCATGCCCTGGCGGCTGAGAAAGTCTGCTTCCCAGTTTTCTACGCCCGGTATGTGGACTGCGGATATGGTGGAGGCCGTGGCTTCCACCCACCTCAAAATCCGCCGGACTTCCTGGAAGGCTTGCCGACTGCGTGTTCCCCCTTGGTGGTTGATGTAAGCCACCGCTGTGGAGTTGTCCGACTGAATTCGGATCTGCTTGCCTTCCAGCCACTGCTGGAACGCTTTTAGGGCAAGATAAACTGCCCTGATCTCCAGAACATTGATCTGGAGTGAGGACTCTTGCTGAGTCCACGTACCTTGGGCCCTGTGGTGGAGAAAAACTGCTCCCCACCCTGACAGACTCGCGTCCGTCATGACCACCGCCCAGGATGGGGGTAGGAAGGATTTCCCCTTCGATAATGAAGTGGGAAGAAGCCACCACCGAAGGGAAGCTTTGGTTGCCTGAGAGAGAGACGTTCCTGTCGAGGGACGTCGGCTTCCTGTCCCATTTGCGTAGGATGTCCCATTGAAGAGGACGCAGGTGAAACTGCGCAAAAGGAACTGCCTCCATTGCTGCTACCATCTTCCCTAGGAAGTGCATGAGGCGCCTCAGGGGGTGCGACTGGCCTTGCAGGAGGGATTGCACCCCTGTCTGTAGTGAACGCTGTTTGTTCAGCGGAAGCTTCACTATCGCTGCTAGAGTATGAAACTCCATGCCAAGATATGTTAGAGATTGGGCCGGTGTCAGATTTGACTTTGGGAAATTGATGATCCACCCGAAACTCTGGAGAGTCTCCAGAGTAGCGTTGAGGCTGTGTTGGCATGCCTCTTGAGAGGGTGCCTTCACCAGCAGATCGTCTAGGTAAGGGATCACTGAGTGACCCTGAGAGTGGAGGACCGCAACTACTGTAGCCAAGACCTTGGTGAAAACCCGTGGGGCTGTCGCCAGGCCGAACGGCAGTGCCACGAACTGAAGGTGTTCGTGTCCTATGGCGAAGCGCAGGAAGCGCTGATGCTCTGGAGCAATCGGTACGTGGAGATAAGCATCTTTGATATCGATCGATGCAAGGAAATCTCCTTGGGACATTGAGGCGATGACGGAGCGGAGGGATTCCATCCGGAACCGCCTGGTCTTTACGTGTTTGTTGAGCAGTTTTAGGTACAGGACAGGACGGAAAGACCCGTCCTTCTTTGGAACCACAAACAGGTTGGAGTAAAAACCGTGACCCTGTTGCTGAAGAGGAACAGGGACCACCACTCCTTCCGCCTTCAGAGTGCCCACCGCCTGCCGAAGAGCATCGGCTCGCTCGGGAGGCGGTGATGTTCTGAAGAATCGAGTCGGAGGACGAGAGCTGAACTCTATCCTGTAACCGTGAGACAGAATGTCTCTCACCCAACGGTCTTTTACCTGTGGCAGCCAGGTGTCGCAAAAGCGGGAGAGCCTGCCACCGACCGAGGATGCGGTGTGAGGAGGCCGTAAGTCATGAGGAAGCCGCCTTGGTAGCGGCACCTCC
The DNA here is from genome assembly GCF_048569485.1 of Anomaloglossus baeobatrachus. Classification (NCBI taxonomy): domain Eukaryota; kingdom Metazoa; phylum Chordata; class Amphibia; order Anura; family Aromobatidae; genus Anomaloglossus; species Anomaloglossus baeobatrachus. Next base: position 150,674,802 of record NC_134363.1, on the reverse strand, counting down.
GGCGGTCTTTTTTGGGCGTGCCTTAGACCGCCATGAATCGGAGTTCCTCTGATCCTTCTGAGGCCTTTTGGACGAGGAGAATTGGGACCTGCCCGCACCCCGAAAGGACCGAAACCTCGACTGTCCCCTCCTCTGTTGGGGTATGTTTGGTTTGGCCTGGGGTAAGGATGTTTCCTTTCCCTTGGATTGTTTGATGATTTCATCCAATCTCTCGCCAAACAAACGGTCGCCAGAAAATGGCAAACCGGTTAAGCACTTTTTGGAAGCCGAATCTGCCTTCCATTCCCGTAGCCACAAGGCCCTGCGTATTGCCACCGAATTGTCGGCTGCAACCGCCGTACGGCTCGCAGAGTCCAGGATAGCATTAATAGCGTAGGACGCAAATGCCGACGTTTGAGAGGTTATGGACGCCACTTGCGGCGCAGACGTACGTGTGAGTGCGTCAATTTGCGCTTGACCCGCTGAGATAGCTTGGAGTGCCCATACGGCTGCGAATGCTGGAGCAAAAGACGCGCCGATAGCTTCATAGATGGATTTCAACCAGAGCTCCATCTGTCTGTCAGTGGCATCCTTGAGTGAAGCCCCATCTTCAACTGCAACTATGGATCTAGCCGCCAGTCTGGAGATTGGAGGATCCACCTTGGGACACTGAGTCCAGCCCTTGACCACGTCAGGGGGGAAGGGGTAACGTGTATCCTTAAGGCGCTTGGAAAAACGCTTATCTGGACAAGCTCGGTGTTTCTGGACTGCCTCTCTGAAGTCAGAGTGGTCCAGAAACATACTCATTGTACGCTTGGGGAACCTGAAACGGAATTTCTCCTGCTGAGAAGCTGACTCCTCTACAGGAGGAGCTGCGGAGGAAATATCCAACATTTGATTTATGGACGCGATAAGATCATTCACTATGGCGTCCCCATCAGGAGTATCAAGATTGAGAGCGGCCTCAGGATCATAATCCTGATCAGCTACCTCCGCTTCATCATACAGAGAGTCCTCCCTCTGAGACTCTGAACAATGTGATGATGTCGAGGGCCTTTCCCAGCGACCCTGCTTAGGTGGTCTGGGGCTGCGGTCCGTGTCAGAGACCTCACCCTGGGATCCATGAGACACCCCTGGAGGACATTGTTGTTCCAACTGAGGGGGACCAGGGGGCAATGATTCCACAGTGCCCATGGTCTGAGATACCGGTCTGGACTGCAAGGCTTCTAGTATCTTAACCATAGTCTCAGAAAGTCTTTCAGTAAAGACTGCAAACTCCGTCCCTGTCACCTGGACAGTGTTAGCAGGTGGTTCCCCCTGGGCCACCCTTAGCAGAGGCTCCGGCTGAATAAGTGCCACAGGGGCCGAGCATTGCACACAATGAGGGTCAGTGGAACCTGCCGGCAGTATAGCCGTACATGCGGCGCAGGCAGCATAGTAATCCTGTGTTTTGGCCCCCTTGCTTCTTGTGGACGCCATGCTGTTGTCTCCCCTGAGCAATGCAGGAGGGTATATAGCCAAAATCAACCGTGCACCATACAGTGTAAAGTATAGTCTATAATCATATAATCTATAAGTACACTTCTGCACCAGTGGGGCCAGCACCTAGGTGCTGCTTACCGCCCGCGCAATGCGGTTGTGTGGTCACCAGAATTCCTGCCTGGGTCTCCCTGAGCTTGTCTCCCTTCTCCAGCGTTAGCAGAGCTGACAGGAATGGCTGCCGGCGTCCTGAGGAGAGGAGGGAGCCGTGGGCGTGCCCTGGAAAGTGCGGGAATCTGGTGCCCCACTGTGCACAGTGAGGGGGGTGGAGTATGCAAAGCATGTTCCATCCCTCAGCGCTGACTCCTGTACAGCGTCCCGCCCTTCCCCTGACTGGCAGGCCTGGGGGCGGGAAGAGAATGAGACTAGGCCGCAGAAGCCGGGGACTATAATTATAAGCGCGGCCGCCGTATAAGCGCGGTCGGCGCGATGTCCCCGGCGCACTAACAGTCCCAGCCGCGCCGCATGTATAACAATGGCAGCGGCGGTCAGCGCGGTAGTCCCCAATACACTACACACGCAGCCACGCTGCAGCGTGTGATGGCACAAGTGCGGTCAGCGCCTCGGTCCCCGGCGCACTAACACACCCAGCAATGCTGGAGTGTTTCTGTGCGCGGTCCCCACGGGGACACAGAGTACCTCAAAGTAGCAGGGCCATGTCCCTGACGATACTCGGCTCCTTATCCAGCAGAGTTCCCAGGAGCTGTGGATGGAGCACGGTCTCCTGTGCCTGGAGACCGATAGGATCCCACTTCACCCAGAGCCCTAAAGGGGATGGGGAAGGAAAAACAGCATGTGGGCTCCAGCCTCCGTACCCGCAATGGATACCTCAACCTTAACAACACCGCCGACAAGAGTGGGGTGAGAAGGGAGCATGCTGGGGGCCCAGTTATGGGCCCTCTTTTCTTCCATCCGACATAGTCAGCAGCTGCTGCTGACTAAGCTGTGGAGCTATGTGTGCATGTCTGCCTCCTTCGCACAAAGCATAAAAACTGAGGAGCCCGTGGGAGCACGGGGGGTGTATAGGCAGAAGGGGAGGGGCTTTACACTTTTAGTGTAATACTTTGTGTGGCCTCCGGAGGCATAGCCTATACACCCAATTGTCTGGGTCTCCCAATGGAGCGACAAAGAAAAGATAGTTGAGCTGTATAAAACAGGAAAGGGATACAGAAAGATATCCAAGGAATGGATAACGGCAGTCAGCAGTGTTCAAACTGTAATTAACAAATGGAAAGTCAGGGGCTCTGTAAAAAGCAAACCACGATCAGGTAGACCAACAAAAATTTCAGTCACAACTGCCAAGAAAACTGTTCGGGATGCGAAAAAACATCCACAAGTAACATCAGCTGAAATACAGGACTCACTGAAAACTAGTAATGTGGCTGTTTCAAGATGCACAATAAGGAGACACTTGAAGAAAAATGGGCTGCATAGTCGAGTCGCCAGAATAAAGCCATTACTGTGCAAATTCCACAAAGTATCTCACCTACAATATGCCAAACACCACAGAGACAAGCCTACAAACATCTGGAACATGGTAATTTGGAGCGATGAGACCAAAATCAAACTTTTTGGCCACAACCATAAACGTTACATTTGGAGAGGTGTCAACAAGGCCTATTCTGAAAGGAACACCATTCCTACTGTAAAGCATGGAGGTGGATCGCTGATGATATGGGGATGTGTGAGCTACAAAAGGCACAGGAAACATGATCAAAGTTGAAGAAAAGATGAATGGAGCACGTTATCAGCAAATACTGGAGGCAAATTTGCACTCATCAGCCCAGAAGTTGCGCATGAGACGTACTTGGACAATCCAACATGACAACGATCCAAAACACAAGGCCAAGCTGACTTGTCATTGGCTACAGCAGAACAAAGGGAAGGTTCTGTAGTGGCCATCTCAGTCTCCTGACCTCAATATCATTGAGCCACTCTGGAGAGAACTCAAGCGCACAGCTCATGCAAGAAAGCCCAGGAATTTACAGAAAATGGAGGCTTTTTGCCAAGAAGAATGGGCAGCTTTACCATCTGACCAAGAAGAATGGGCAGCTTTACCATCTGACCAAGAAGAATGGGCAGCTTTACCATCTGACCAAGAAGAATGGGCAGCTTTACCATCTGACCAAGAAGAATGGGCAGCTTTACCATCTGACCAAGAAGAATGGGCAGCTTTACCATCTGACCAAGAAGAATGGGCAGCTTTATCATCTGAGAACATAAAGAGCCTCATCCACAATCACCACAAAAGACTTCAAGCTGTCATTGAGGTTAGAGGGGGCAATACACAGTATTAAGAACTGGGGTGTGTGAACTTTTGATCAGGGTCATTTGGTGGCCAGTTAGTGCTCTTTATTTGTCCTATGAGGAGTATGCTGGATTAATGGTGTTAGATCTGTTTGACTGTTTTTATGGTTATACTTTAACATTTAAAAGGATAAGTAAACAAAAATAAAAATGTGATACGTTCCCTCTGATCATCTAATTAATGGGGGTGAAAAGGGAGTCGGAAGAAATGTCTGTCACTTGTAAGAGCTTTCCGCCATCTATGATATTTGGTCGGCCGTAGTCTATTGCAATATTATAACTCAGCCCCACAGAAGTGAATGGTGCGGAGCTGTAATAACGCACATGGTTGAGAAAAAAACAAGTTCTTTTCTAAACTTAGACACCCCCTTTAAAAGGTCATAGGTCAACTGTGTAATCAAAGATTTAGAAAACTCCATTGATTGCCCAAAATGTGTTTGTCTTTTTAACAATATCCCTATTTTAAATGGAATCTGTTAGTAGGTTTGTGCCATGTAATCTGAGGGCAGCATGATGTAGGGGCTGAGATCCTAATTCCAGCAATGTGTCACTTATTGAGCTGCTTGCTGTCATTTTGATACAATCCCTGTTTTTTCTGCTGCAGATCTACCTCTGTATAACCCTGCCCCCGCACCACTGATTGGCAGCTTTCTGTGAACACTCTGCAAAGGTAGAAAGAAGCCAATTAGTTCTGGAGGCTGGGTTACACAGAGCAGGAGGACTACATGGCATGAGACTCCTAGTCCTGTAGTGATCATCTGCAGCTGATAAAACACTGATTTTATCGAAACAGCAACACTTCGCTGGAATCAGGGTCCGAGACCCTAAATTGTGCTGCTTTCACATTACAAGGCAAAAACCTGCTGACAGATTCCAATTAAGGGCACATGTTTTTCTCTATCATTTCATTACGTGTGTTATGCCAGCAGTGATAACAGTACAAATCCCAAAATGCCCCAAGTCTTCCTCATGCTTAGAACGTCGCCAACATGCCTACTTCTTCAATTCACTGAACCTATGATGCTCACAGGGGATTGTATGGGGGAGTTACAGCTAAAATTATCATTATGGTAAGAAGTTATCACATAACCATTGCTAGATCACTGTAGGTGTGACTGAGGCCGCCACTGATTTGCAGAATGGGGGGTCCGCACCCCTCTTTGAATGGAACAGTGGTTAGGTATACAAACTGCTGCTCCATTTAAAGTCTCCGGGACTGACACAGACAGAAGAGTACAATGCCTGACTATTCGGCCTGTCCGTCCCTCAGAGAGTGAATTTAGTGCTACCATGTGGGATCCGGGCTCTGTCTGGTGTGAACGAAGGTCGAGAAATTATATTACCGCTCTATGAGACTATAGAGACAGCCGAGCGTTGCCTCATTCACATAGGGCTCTTAGCAGCTCCGTTCTTAGGCTTTGGGAGGTCCCGGGGGTCAGACCCCAGCGATCTGAAACGTATCCCCTAATCTGTGGACAACTTCCAACCTTAGTACAAAACACTTTCGAGCGCCGATCCATCCTAGGACTGAAAAGAGACTATAGACTCATCATGTCCAGTCAAATTTCGACCAGTCTTATGGCCCTTCCGGCATCATGAGGGCCGCTCCTGTGGTATAGGGGGCTGTGAAGTCATAAATGATGACTCCATTAAGCGATCCAAAGCCTCCCCGACCTCTGGAGGTGGATTATTCTTTACCCTCAGGATCTGGATCCTTTGTTCTGACTGTTTATTGTATTAATAAAGCATTTAAGTATAAATGTTACCAGCGTTTACCTGCTTCCTCACTTTGCGTCTGTCCAGCACTTTCTTCCGGAGAAACTTGATTCTCTTCTGCAGCTTCTTGTACTTGTGTTTGTTGATCTTCCTCCGTCGGATCTTCAGGACGTTCTTACACTGCATTACACCCCGGTCCCCGTCGTACTCCCCCGTGTGGTCAGTGTCCTGATGAGTGGGGCAGTCGTAGCTTCTCTCATGTTCTGTTGGCTCCTCCAGGACAATGGAGATGAAAGGTTTGGGGAGGGTGTACCGGGAGGAGAGTAGACTCTCTAGGGGAGTGATGGACATCCTGCGGGGGACCAGTACATCGTCCAGTTCTGGCTCTAGGGTGCACCACGTAGGTGGAGGGATCCTCTGCCTCTGAGGGTGCTGTGTGCTATACCATGATGACAGGGTCCTGTGACTTGTAGCTGCACACCGGGGAACCAGGCATCCTGCAAGGCAGGACAGAAGTAAATATCTGCATAGCTCCCCGAGCGGCCGCTTTCAGTCATGCAGGCCTGCCCGGAGCAGTAAGGCTAGGTTCCCACAATGAGTATTCGGTGAGCTTTCGGTGTTGCAGAATTTCTGTACCTGTACTTGTTTTTTTTAACATGCATTTCTATTGTGTTTCTGTTGCAGAAACACACTAAACATGAATTCTCATCTAATGCAAGTCTATGGGAAAACTTTCCTTCCTGATCTACCTGCGCCTGTTAGCTGCACATGTCTGCTGATCTGATCAGCAGACATGTGCAGGAAATAATGCGGGCTCGCCACAAGAACCTGCATTAAAGGGACAGATATGACCTTGGATGTACAGTACCGACCAAAGAAGGGAATTTTGTTTACTTACCGTAAATTCCTTTTCTTCTAGCTCCTATTGGGAGACCCAGACAATTGGGTGTATAGCTTCTGCCTCCGGAGGCCACACAAAGTATTACACTTTAAAAAGTGTAACCCCTCCCCTCTGCCTATACACCCTCCCGTGCATCACGGGCCCATCAGTTTTGGTGCCAAAGCAGGAAGGAGGAAACTTATAAATTGGTCTTAGGTAAATTCAATCCGAAGGATGTTCGGAGAACTGAAACCATGAACCAAAAGAACAATTCAACATGAACAACATGTGTACACAAAAGAACAAACAGCCCGAAGGGAACAGGGGCGGGTGCTGGGTCTCCCAATAGGAGCTAGAAGAAAAGGAATTTACGGTAAGTAAACAAAATTCCCTTCTTCTTTGTCGCTCCATTGGGAGACCCAGACAATTGGGACGTCCAAGAGCAGTCCCTGGGTGGGTAAAAGAATACCTCGATAAAAAGAGCCGAAACAACGGCCCCCTCTTACAGGTGGGCAACCGCCGCCTGAAGGACTCGCCTACCTAGGCTGGCATCTGCCGAAGCATAGGCATGCACCTGATAGTGTTTTGTGAAAGTGTGCAGACTCGACCAGGTAGCCGCCTGACACACCTGCTGAGCCGTAGCCTGGTGTCGCAATGCCCAGGACGCACCCACGGCTCTGGTAGAATGGGCTTTCGGCCCTGAAGGAATCGGAAGCCCAGAAGAACGGTAGGCTTCAAGAATCGGTTCCTTGATCCACCGAGCCAAGGTTGACTTGGAAGCCTGCGACCCCTTACGCTGGCCAGCGACAAGGACAAAGAGCGCATCAGAGCGGCGCAGTGGCGCCGTGCGAGACACGTAGATCCGGAGTGCTCTCACTAGATCTAACAAATGCAAATCATTTTCACATTGGTGAATTGGATGAGGGCAAAATGAAGGTAAGGAGATATCCTGATTGAGATGAAAAGTGGACACCACCTTAGGGAGAAAGTCCGGGACCGGACGCAGAACCACCTTATCCTGGTGAAATACCAGGAAAGGGCCTTTGCAAGACAGCGCTGCAAGCTCTGACACTCTACGGAGTGAAGTAACCGCCACTAGAAATGCCACCTTCTGCGAAAGACGTGATAAAGAGACATCCCGCAGTGGCTCAAAAGGTGGTTTTTGAAGAGCCCGTAGAACCATGTTGAGATCCCAGGGTTCCAGCGGACGCTTGTAAGGTGGGACTATGTGGCAAACTCCCTGCAGGAACGTGCGGACCTGCGGAAGCCTGGCTAGACGCTTTTGAAAAAACACGGAAAGCGCCGAGACTTGACCTTTGAGAGAGCCGAGAGACAAACCCTTGTCCAATCCCGATTGAAGGAAGGAAAGAAAAGTGGGTAAGGCAAACGGCCAGGGGGTAAAACCCTGATCAGAGCACCAGGCTAAGAAGATCCTCCAAGTTCTGTGATAGATCTTGGCTGACGTTGGTTTCCTGGCCTGTCTCATAGTGGCAATGACATCTTGAGACAACCCTGAGGACGGTAAGAGCCAGGACTCAATGGCCACACAGTCAGGTTGAGGGCCGCAGAATTCAGATGGAAAAATGGCCCTTGAGATAGCAAGTCTGGTCGGTCTGGGAGCGCCCACCGTGAGATGCCACAGATCCGGGTACCACGACCGCCTCGGCCAATCTGGAGCGACGAGGATGGCGCGGCGGCAGTCGGACCTGATCTTGCGCAACACTCTGGGCAGCATTGCCAGAGGAGGGAATACATAAGGCAGTTGGAACTGCGACCAATCCTGAACTAAGGCGTCCGCCGCCAGAGCTCTGTGGTCCTGAGACCGTGCCATGAATGCCGGGACCTTGTTGTTGTGCCGAGACGCCATGAGATCGACGTCCGGCGTTCCCCAGCGGCAACAGATCTCTTGAAACACGTCCGGGTGGAGAGACCATTCCCCCGCGTCCATGCCCTGGCGACTGAGGAAGTCTGCTTCCCAGTTTTCTACGCCCGGAATGTGAACCGCGGAGATGGTGGAGGCTGTGGCCTCCGCCCACAGCAGAATCCGCCGGACTTCTTGGAAGGCTTGACGACTGCGAGTGCCGCCCTGGTGGTTGATGTACGCAACCGCCGTGGCGTTGTCCGACTGTATGCGGATCTGCCTGCCCTCGAGCCACCGATGGAACGCCTTGAGGGCTAGATACACTGCCCTTATCTCCAGAACATTGATCTGAAGGGAGGACTCTGTCGGAGTCCAGGTTCCCTGAGCCTTGTGGTGGAGAAAAACCGCTCCCCATCCTGACAGGCTCGCGTCCGTCGTGACCACAGCCCAGGATGGGGGCAGAAAGGATTTTCCTTTCGACAGAGAAGTGGGGAGAAGCCACCACTGAAGAGAGGTCTTGGCTTCCAGAGACAGAGAGACGTCCCTGTCTAAGGACGTCGGCCTCTTGTCCCATTTGCGGAGAATGTCCCATTGGAGTGGACGCAGATGAAATTGCGCAAATGGAACTGCCTCCATTGCTGCCACCATCTTCCCCAGGAAGTGCATGAGGCGCCTCAAGGGGTGCGACTGGGCCCGAAGAAGGGATTGCACCCCTGTCTGCAGCGACCGCTGTTTGTCCAGCGGCAGCTTGACCATCGCTGAGAGAGTATGAAACTCCATCCCGAGGTACGTCAGTGACTGGGTCGGAGACAATTTTGACTTTGGAAAATTGATGATCCACCCGAACCTCTGGAGAGTCTCCAGAGCAACGGTCAGACTGTGTTGACAAGCCACCCGTGAGGGTGCCTTGACTAGGAGATCGTCTAGGTAAGGGATCACCGAGTGGCCCTGAGAGTGTAGGATCGCTACGACAGATGCCATGACCTTGGTGAAGACCCGTGGGGCTGTCGCCAGGCCGAAAGGCAGTACCACAAACTGAAGGTGTTCGTCCCCGATGGCGAAACGCAGGAAGCGTTGATGCTCTTGAGCGATCGGCACATGGAGATAGGCATCTTTGATGTCGATTGATGCTAGGAAGTCTCCTTGGGACATCGAAGCGATGACAGATCGGAGGGATTCCATGCGAAACCGCCTGGTTGTCACATGTCTGTTGAGCAATTTGAGGTCCAAAACGGGACGGAATGATCCGTCCTTTTTTGGTACCACGAACAGATTGGAGTAAAAACCGCGACCGCGTTCCTGAAGGGGAACGGGGATCACCACTCCTTATGTTTTCAGAGTGTCCACCGCCTGAAAAAGCGCAACGGTCCGCTCGGGAGACGGAGATGTTCTGAAAAAACGAGTCGGAGGACGAGAGCTGAACTCTATCCTGTAACCGTGAGACAGAATGTCCCTCACCCATCGGTCTTGGACATGTGGCCACCAGGCGTCGCAAAAGCGGGAGAGCCTGCCACCGACCGAGGATGCGGTTTGGGGCGGCCGAAAGTCATGAGGAGGCCGCCTTGGAGACGGTGCCTCCGGCGGTCTTTGGAGGACGTGACTTAGACCGCCATGCAGAAGAGTTCCTCTGGCTCTTCTGTGGCCTGTTGGACGAGGAGGGTTGGGATCTGGCTGAGGGCCGAAAGGACCGAAACCTCGCTTGAACTTTCCGTTGCTGAGGTCTGTTTGGTTTGGGTTGGTGTAAGGACGAGTCCTTTCCCTTGGATTGCTTAATAATTTCATCCAATAGCTCGCCAAACAGTCGGTCGCCAGAAAAAGGCAAACCGGTCAAGAACTTTTTGGAAGCAGAGTCTGCCTTCCATTCGCGTAGCCACATGGCCCTGCGGACTGCCACAGAATTGGCGGATGCTACCACTGTACGGCTAGCCGAGTCCAGGACAGCATTCATGGCGTAGGATGCAAATACTGACGCCTGAGAAGTCAAAGATGTGACTTGTGGCGCAGCGGTACGGGTGACCGCATTAATCTCAGACAGACAAGCTGAGATAGCCTGGAGTGCCCACACAGCTGCAAAGGCTGGGGCAAAAGACGCGCCTATGGCTTCATAGATGGATTTCAGTAGGAGCTCTATCTGCCTGTCCGTGGCATCCTTGAGCGATGCACCGTCAGCCACTGCTACTACGGATCTAGCCGCCAGTCTAGAGACTGGAGGATCCACCTTGGGACACTGAGCCCAACCCTTAACCACGTCAGCGGGGAAGGGGTAACGTGTGTCATTAAGGCGTTTAGTAAAGCGCTTGTCCGGGAAAGCCCTGTGCTTCTGGACAGCATCTCTAAAGTTAGAGTGATCAAAGAAAGCACTCCGGGTACGTTTAGGAAACCTAAACTGGTGTTTCTCCTGTTGTGAAGCCGAATCCTCTGTAGGCGGAGTTGGGGGAGACAGATCTAGCACCTGGTTGATGGACGCTATAAGGTCATTTACTATGGCGTCCCCTTCAGGTGTATCCAGATTGAGAGCAACGTCAGGGTCAGAGTCCTGAGCTGCGACCTCCGCCTCCTCCTCTAGAGAATCCTCGAGCTGAGACCCCGAACTGCGTGATGAAGTCGGGGAAGATTCTAAGCGAGCCGGCTTAGCCGGTCTGGGACTGCGGTCCGTGCCGGAGTCCTGCACGTAATAACTAGAGGCCACTCCAGGAACACGCTTAGTCGCAGACCGAGAGGGGCCTGGGGGTGATCCCGCAGTGCCCGGGGCCTGTGTAAGGGCCGGTCTGGACTGCAAAACCTCTAGAAACTTAGCCGACCATTTATCCATAGACTGGGTCATGGAATGAGAAAGCGACTCAGAGAGTTTGTCGGCTAAAACTGCAAACTCTGTCCCTGCCATCTGGACAGGGGGGGCCGGCGGTTCTACCTGGGCCGAGGGACCCCCTAGTGCCTCAGGCTCCGGCTGAGCGAGTGCCACAGGGGCCGAGCATTGCTCACAGTGAGGGTAGGTGGAACCTGCAGGTAGCATAGCCGCACAAGAGGTACAGGTAGCAAAATAACCCTGTGTCTTGGCACCCTTGCTCCTTGTGAACGACATGCTGTTGTTTCCCAGGAGCGTGATCACTGAGGGTATATAGCCACAAGTGAACAGTACAGCTGAACCGGAAAAAGTATACACATATAATGTATCTATATACAGTTCAGCACCCTAGGGGGACCAGCACCGGAAACCGGTGTGGCTTACCAACCGCTCTGTGTGGCCACCAGATTCCCTGCCTCGGGTCTCCCAGAGCTGCAGCCAGAAATCCTCCACCGGCAGGATGTGTTAAAACATGGCTGTCGGCGTTCACAGGGGAGGAGGGAGCCGTGGGCGTAACTTACAAAAGTGCGGGAATCTGGTGCCCCATAGGGATTAGTGAGGGGGGAGGAGGACAGCTATGTGCGCTCCAGCCCTCACTGTCGGCGTCACGCCGACCGTCCCGCCCTTGCCCCTGACTGGCAGGCCCGGGGGCGGGAGTTTAATGTACTAGGCCGCAAAAGCCGGGGACTAAAGTAAAAACCGCGGCCGGCAAGCAGGCACGGTCGGCGCGGTAGTCCCGGACAAAAAAACAACACTGCAGGCGCTGCATCGTCTGAGGCCCAGGTGCTCCATGCACCGTCCCAAAGGGGACACAGAGTACCTGTAGTTGCAGGGCCTTGTCCCTGACGATACTCAGTCTCCTGTCCGGCAGATACCACCAGGGGCTGCGGAGGGAGCCCGGTCCCAGTGCCTGGATGACCGGTTAGGATCCCACTTCACCCAGAGCCCCTAAGGGATGGGGAAGGAAAACGGCATGTGGCTCCAGCCTTTGTACCCGCAATGGGTACGTCAACCTTAACAACACCGCCGACTCAGTAGGGTGAGAAGGGAGCATGCCGGGGGCCCTTAGGGGCCCTCTTTTCTTCCATCCGAAATAGTCAGCAGCTGCTGCTGACTAAAATGTGGAGCATTGTGTGCATGTGTGCCTCCTTCAACACAAAGCATTAAAACTGATGGGCCCGTGATGCACGGGAGGGTGTATAGGCAGAGGGGAGGGGTTACACTTTTTAAAGTGTAATACTTTGTGTGGCCTCCGGAGGCAGAAGCTATACACCCAATTGTCTGGGTCTCCCAATGGAGCGACAAAGAAAGTTTGGACACACCTTCTCAAAGAACAACTGTTAAGAGGAGACTTTGTGCAGCAGCCTTCATGGTAAAATAGCTGCTAGGAAACCACTGCTAAGGACAGGCAACAAGCAGAAGAGACTTGTTTGGGCTAAAGAACGCAAGGAATGGGCATTAGACCAGTGGAAATCTGTGCTTTGGTCTGATGAGTCCAAATTTGAGATCTTTGGATCCAACCACCGTGTCTTTGTAGAAAAGGTGAACGGATGGACTCTACATGGCTGGTTCCCACTGTGAAGCATGGAGGAGGAGGTGTGATGGTGTGGGGGTGCTTTGCTGGTGACACTGTTGGGGATTTATTCAAAATTGAAGGCATACAGAACCAGCATGGCTACCACAGCATCTTGCAGCGGCATGCTATTCCATCCGGTTTGCGTTTAGTTGGACCATAATTTATTTTTCAACAGGACAATGACCCCAAACACACCTCCTGGCTGTGTAAGGGCTATTTGACTAAGAAGCAGAGTGATGGGGTGCTACGCCAGATGACCTGGCCTCCACAGTCACCAGACCTGAACCCAATCGAGATGGTTTGGGGTGAGCTGGACCGCAGAGTGAAGGCAAAAGGGCCAACAAGTGCTAAGCATCTCTGGGAACTCCTTCAAGACTGTTGGAAGACCACTTCCGGTGACTACCTCTTGAAACTCATCAAGAGAATGCCAAGAGTGTGCAAAGCAGTAATCAAAGCAAAAGGTGGCTACTTTGAAGAACCTAGAATATAAGACATCTTTACAGTTGTTTCACGCTTTAAGTATTTCATTCCACATGTTTTAATTCATAGTTTTGATGCCTTCAATGTGAATCTACTATTTTTAGAGTCATGAAAATAAAGAAACCTCTTAGAATGAGGAGGTGTGTCCAAACTTTTGGTCTGTACTGTATATATACATCCAAGGTCGAAAAGGGTTGTTATCTGACCTGACAGTAATGCGGGCTTTACATGAGACGAGCTATCGTGCGATGCATCGTCGGGGTCACGGTTTTCGTGACGCACATCCGGCATCGTACATGACGTCGTCTCGTGTGACACCTCCGAGCGACGCAGTATCGCTCACAAATCGTGAGTTGTGTACTCGTCGTTTAATTTTAAAAAATCATTTATTTTTCCTGGTGCAGGTTGTTCGTCGCTCCCGTGGCAGCACATGTCGCTCCGTATGACACCACGGGAACGACGAACACAGCTTACCTGCGTCCCGCCGGCAATGCGGAAGGAAGGAGGTGGGCAGGATGTTTACGTCCCACTGATCTCCGCCTCTCCGCCTCTATTGGCCGGCCGCTGTGTGACGTTGCTGTGACGCCGAACGTCCCTCCCCCTTCAGGAAGAGGATGTTCGCCGCCCACAGCGACGTCGCTCAGCAGGTAAGTATGTGTGACGGGGGTTTAATGACTTTGTGCGACACGGGCAGCGATTTGCCCGTGACGCACAAACGACGGGGGCTGGTATGATCGATCGTGAAATCGCACGATCGGTCGTCTCGTGTAAAGCCCGCATAAGGCTATGTGCCCATGTTGCGTTCTGTCCCTGCAGAAATTTCTGCAGCGATTTGACAGCACACGTGTGCTTCAAATCGCTGCAGAAACAGAGCGTACTGAAAAGCCGATTTCATGCGCTCTGAATGCAGCCCCTCCCATAGACAGAGTGGGGGCTGCATGTAAAGCGCACGAAAGAAGTGACATGTCACTTCTTAGAACACAGCGATTTGGCAGCAGCTGAAGCGCTGCGCTCTAATACGCCACGTGGGCATGGGTTAGGCACAATCTTCATAGATTGTGCTGGGGACGCAGGACGCATGCAGTTACGCTGCGGTGAAGATCGCAGCGCAACTGCATGAAAATACGCTACGTGGGCACAGAGAATAAGTAACAGATATCACCCAGATAACGCACAGATGGCATACATGTGCTCTGAATTTTTCTCACTGATCCATAGACTTGCAATTGTGATTTTAATCTGCAACTTGGATCAAAAACTGACCTATCCATCTGTGGGGAGAGCTGTGAAGTCGTCATACACAGTAGATAGTCACCTGAAACTGGCAGGTTTCATTTAATGTGTACGTGGGGAGGTTGTTGCCATTTTCCTTACCTGCGATCCTTGTGGCTATGTTAAGATGAGATGTCAGTCGTGTCAGCCACATGCTGAGATGGAGAATAAGGTACGGAGGTCAGTGGCGTCTGGAAGACAAACATGATCCAGGTTACAACACGGCTCCTAAGCTACAGACCACCAATCTGTGCTGGTAGTGTAGGGTTTACAAAAATGGTTGTCTAAAGGCCCCGTCACACTCAGCGACGTATCTAACGATATATCTCCGGGGTCACGGATTCCATGACGCACATCCGGCATCGTTAGCGACGTCGTTGCGCGTGACACTAACGAATGACCGTTAATGGAAAATACTCACCAAATTGTCCATCGTTGACACGTCGTTCATTTTCAAAAAAATCGTTGATTATAGAGGACGCAGGTTGTTCGTCGTTCCCGTGGCAGCACACATCGCTACGTGTGACACCTCAGGAACGACGAACTACAGCTTACCTGCGGCCGCCGGCAATGAGGAAGGAATGGGGTGGGCGGGATGTTTGGCCCGCTCATCTCCGCCCCTCTTCTTCTATTGGGCGGCCGCTGTGACGACGCTGTGTGACGCCGCACGAACCACCCCCTTAGAAAGGAGGCGGTTCGCCGGCCACAGCGACGTCACTAGGTAGGTAAGTCCGTGTGACGGCTCCGAACGATATTGTGCGCCACGGGTAGCGATTTGCCCGTGACGCACAACCGACGGGGGCGGGTGCTTTCACCAGCCAGTGATATCGCAAGCGTGTAAAGCCCGCTTAAGATGGTAAAAATTGATCATCACTTGTATTCGCTAAATTTCCAGTATAAGAAGTGCTAATGATTGAATGACTTGTTAACACATCGCGTATTTGGTGCAGAATTTGGCTGTGAAATCCGCACTGAAATTATGCAAAAAAAAACAAAAAAAAAAAAACACAGTATGATGGCAGTGGAGGGGATTTCAACCAACTATTTACATCCAGTATATAAATAATCTCACTTGGATGGTATAATGTGGAGTTTGATACCTGCAGCACGTCTCACCTTTTCTGTCGTGAATATTCACGGCATATTTAATTCAATGCAATAGGATGAAAGAAATCTGTGCTGGCAAAATCCGCAGGTAGCAGACGCGGGTATCATTGCGGGGTTGAATTTTAGGACAATCTTTGTGCCCTGTGCACACATGACCTCAAGTATAGAGTCAGAGTCCGACTATCAGAGTGAATGCACTGGGGCCGGGGCTATCATAAAGGAGGTAACTGTCGTTACACACAGAAAATCCAAGATGGCCACCCCCAGTGCTTCTGAAATACTAGAAATAAATAAAAACTAAATAAACAGCGAGCTTATTTTTGTATTAAAAATACTTGATTCCATAATCACTATTATTAATACAAAAATAAAAAACGCGGCACCTTCCCTTTAAGGATATGTCCACAAGATGTAAAAAAAAACAAAACCCTTTCATTTCTCTCCTCAATATTGAAACTGAAACACCAAGATGGTAATGTCATGTAATTGTGCAAATCACAGGATGCATAGACTTGTTAATAATATGCAACTAATGGGAAAAGACAAAGCTTTGAAAACATCTCGATCTCTTTGGAGAAATGGCGGCAGCGCTGGTTCCATGACCAAATCAATGTAACTCCGAGCTGGTAAGTATTCCTGCAATGAAGACCAGAGAGGTCCGGATACTGTACATAAGGACACTGCACCCCATAATCTCGGCGTGGAGAAGGATCGGTGTGATGTCCCTCGTGAAGGCCTCTTCATGGCGTCACCTACGTGGTCTCCAGACTAGTCTGCCACCACCATTTGCGTCCAAGACTCATCACTAAAGAGGATGGACCTCAATTATGGCCTCAAGTGGTGTCTTGCTCTGCTCGATGATAGCTTTGAAAGCGGTGGTGTGAGGTTAGTGGACGCCTGTAGCCGGACGTCTGTCTCGTAGCCTAATGTCATATAGATACCTTCTGATGGGTTGAGCAGACACTGACGTCTCAGGCTCGGTATATGACGTCTGGATTCACTTGCAGCTGAGTGTGACTCAATCCTGGACCCAGTGGTGGGTCCATTTGTCCAAAGTGTCCTAGGAACCATTTTTCAACCAGGCCACATGTTGCTCGTCCTACTTGTAGCAGCCTGTGTGGCCTAAACGTGCTCCCATGGCTGCAGCGTCTCCGGACTTATCTCCCATTGAGAACATCTGGGACAAATTGATCGCTGGTAGTACAGGGAGCTGCCAGCAGCGGATCTTGTTGATTTGCCCAAATACATGCAGCAGTCGACCATTACTAACCTCACTGATAGCGGCCGAGGCTGTAAGTGTGGGGATTTCTGCTCATGGCTCATATGCCATTCTAAATAAATCAAGACATCTGGAACATTTTATTTCTATTTCTTCATCACTTATATATGAGTAACGTCTGTGCATCCTGACATTTCCATCATTAATGATAATAATAATATTTATTCATTTATATAGCGCTATTTATATAGCGCTATTAATTGTCCTATTGTACCATCACCCATTCCCTGTAGACTGTGAGCCCTCGCGGGCAGGGTCCTCTATCCTCCTATACCAGTCTGTTTTGTATTGTTAATGATTGTTGTACGTATACCCTCTTTCACTTGTAAAGCGCCATGGAATAAATGTCGCTATAATAATAAATAATAATAATAATAATAATAATTCCACAGCGCTTTACATATATTGGCAATGCTGTCCCCATTGGGGCTCACAATCTAGAGTCCTGATCTGTATGTGTTTGGAGTGTGGGATGAAACCGGAGTACCTGGAGGAAACCCACACAAACACGGGGAGAACATACAAACTCCTTACAGATAATGTCCTTGGTGGGATTTGAACTCAGGACCACAGCGCTGCAAGACTGCAGTGCTAACCACTGAGCCACCATAAGACTGCAGTGCTAACCACTGAGCCACCACACGACTGCAGTGCTAACCACTGAGCCACCACAAGACTGCAGTACTAACCACTGAGCCACCGTGCCGCCCATCATTCCACCACTTTTCCTTGCTGGAGGGTCTTTTTTTTAAGAATCTCAGGCATAAACTTCAGTGTCACCCACTTTACTGCTCCTTAAAGGGAACCTGTCAGGTGTAATATGCACTCAGAACCACGAGCAGTTCTGGGTACATATTACTAACCCCTGCCTAACTGTCTCAGAATATAATAGCATAGATAAAGAGATCTTTAGAAATAGTATTTCTAAAGATCTTATATCATATGCTAATGAGTGAGGGGACTAGTCCTCTGGGCGTTATATCCTACAACTAGCCCGCCCTCTTAGCATGTTAGCACACCCACAGGGACGTGCCAACATGCTATTCAATTCAGCATCACCAGTGGTGCAGCGCGTGCCTGTGTTCGCTGTCAACGCTCTTCTGAATACCGGCACTTCCAGTCAAGCACTGTAGATCTCTCTGAAGCCGGGACGCGTACACCCAGCTTTATACTGCGTATGACCAGAAGTGCCCGGCATTCAGAAGCACGGTCTTAGCAAACACAGGTACGCGCTGCACCATTGGGGATGCTGAATTGAATAGCATGTTAGAACGCCCCTGTGGGCATGGTAACCTACTAAGAGGAAGGACTAGTCAGGGGATAGAACGTCCTTGGGACTAGTCCCTGCGTTCATTAGCATAAGATAAAAGACCTTTAGAACTACTTTTCCTAAAGATCTCTTTATCTATGCTAGTAAATGCTGGGATAGTTAGGCAGGGATTAGCAATATGTACCCAGAACTGGTCCGGGATGCATATTGCACCTGACAGGTTCCCTTCAAAGGGAACCTGTCAGCAGAAATTTTGCAAGAAACCTAAAAGATTCCCGTTCTGCAGCTCCTGGGCTGCATTCTAGCAATGTTCCTGTTTATGTGCCCCCTTTGAGACCTAAATAAAGACTTTATAAAGTCTTACCTTTTTGTATGCTTATCTTTTTTTATGGTCATGGGGACGGGCTCTCTTGCGTCCGTTAGTCGCCCTCCTGCCGCTTTACGCCGTCCCCCATCGCTCATTTCCATAACTGAGGACGTCGCCCAGTGCTCCCGAGGTCTCGCGCATGCCCAGTGCCACTCTCACGGGAGTGAGCACTGTGCACAGTGTGACCGCTGGTGACACGATTGCGCAGGCGTGAGATTATGGGCGGCGCTGTGATTGTCATCAGAAGTACCCGCCCATAATCTCGTGCCCGCGCTTTCCCCTCTGCCTCCACCGTTCTGCTGCTCCGCTCCTCCCATCTATTTCCTGCTCCAGGGAAAGATGGGTAAGAGGTGACGTGGGGTCATCTGGCCAGCGCTTGCGCAGAACGGTGGAGGCAGAGGGGAAAGCGCGGGCACGAAATTATGGGCGGGTACTCGCTGATGACAATCACAGCGTCGCCGATAATCTCATGCCTGCGCAATCACGTCACCAGCGGTCACACTGTGCACAGTGCTCAGTCCTGCGAGAGTGGCACGGCGCATGCGCGAGACCTCCGGAGCACTGGGCGGCGTCCTCAGGTATGGAAATGAGTGATGGTGGATGGCGTAAAGCGGCAGGAGGGCGAATAACGGACGCAAGAGAGCCCGCCCCCGTGACCATAAAAAAAGATTAGCATACAAAAAGGTAAGACTTTATAAAGTATTTATTTTGGTCTCACAGGGGGCACAATAACAACATGAACCTTTCTAGAATGCAGCCCAGGAGCTGCAGAGGGAGAATCTTTTAGGTTTATTGCAAAATTTCTGCTGACAGGTTCCCTTTAAGAAGTGCCCGATTTCTAACAGCGCACCTCCCAGTCTGAACAATTCCTAAAAATCTATTATTATTAGTAAATATTTGTGCTCCCCGTGAAATTAAGGCGCATATTTACTCCAAAGTCCGTTCCTCTGTTACTCCTCCTGGAATAGTCTGACTAAACTGACAGCTGGGTGTTACCTTTCCCCAGTAGGGCATGTCCCTACACACTGATTTGGCAGTGTCACATTCACACACACACACATATATATATATATATATATATATATATATATATATATGACATTCCAGTATATATATTCATGGCCTCAGAGCTGAGGTGAGCAGCAAACATCACTACTTGGGCTCTATGCTGTGGCCAGACAGTAGACGCACATGCGCAGTATGTGCTTCTCTTCAACAGTCACTAACATCAGGGTGACAAATGCGGACACCCCAATATAGAGCGCTGGTCACATATAAATCACATACCGCTCCGTATAACGCACCATACACACCTGACCTCGGACCTTCTTTCTCACTGTACACTGGCTTCCTGTGCGTCCTAAAAACACTTCCCCATCTGAGCCCTGAAGGAAGGTTCCGCGCGCGAGGCGCTCCCCCGTGTGAGGCGCTCCCTCTAGTGGCCATAAGCAGGAACTGTCTGACTGATCCTTCATTCTCCAATCTGGACTGGATTCTCCCCCTTTCTGCTGATTATTCTTCAAATCCAGATTACTGAAAACCAGTTGCTGAGTGACATTTTTACATGTATATTTGTGGTGATTTTTTTTGCTTTTTTTATGGCAATCAATCTATAAATACGAAAAACACAGTACAAAAAAAATTGGGTTTTTGAGTCTCTGGTACCCCCCCAAATGCAGCATGTATTTTCTCTTATGGTTCTATATAGCAAAAAAATAACATAAAAATAATGCTTTTAAAAATAACTGAAAAAAAAATTATGTTTGAAAATTATTTAGGGGTCGATGGCTAAGGGTTCAACCCAGGGGGACGTGAAACCCCAAAAAACACATTTATAATTGCAGAGGGACAGTTTAACCATTTAAAGATGACCACAATTTATGTTTTTCCTCTTCTTTTTCAAATACCTATAACCTATATATTTTTTTTTCTTCTAATTTTAGTTTTTACCTCCTTTCAGTCTCTTTAGGGGACTTGAACCCATGATAGTTTGATTGTTTACTATATGTAAAGCTCAGGGCAGATATGCAACAAGCAGCAAGGACGACTCAGTGGTGACAACAACAGATTTTTATTAGGTGGGAACAGGGAGATCGAGAAAAGATGGATAAGCAGAGGGCGAAGAGACGTTCAATGCAAATAAATCAAAATACAGTTAGTTACCAGATTTTAGAGTTACACTCAACTGATCAGGTGGGAAGCAATGTCCCGCTCACTTGGATGCTGCTACAGAACAAACGTTTGTTCCTTAGTCTTTGGTTCTCGATGTCCAATCTTCAGTGCTTGACCACATAGTCTAGTTCTCTTTTGGTAACGATGTTTAGTGTTCAGTCTTCAGGTTCCACTGATGACAATATTCAGGCTTTGGGTTCCTCTTGCAATGGTATTTGGTCTTTGGGTTCGTCTGGCGATGGTTTTCCTTCTTTAGGTTCCTCTGATGACAGTTTTTGGTCTTCATGTCCCTCTGGCAATGCTATTTGTTCTTTGGGTTCCTCTGGCGATGGTATTTGGTCTTCAGGTTCCTCTGGCAATGGTATGTGGGTTCATCTGGCGATGGTTTTCCTTCTTTGGGTTCCTCTGGTGACAGGTTTTAGTCTTCAGGTCAATCTGGCGATGGTATTTGGTCTTCGGGTTCCTCTGGCGATGGTATTTGGTCTTCAGATTCCTCTGGCAATGGTATTCGCTTTTCAGGTTCCTGTGGCAATGGTATTTGGTTTTTGGGTTCCTTTGGCGACAGTTTTTGGTCTTCAGGTCCCTCTGGTGATGGTATTTGGTCTTCGGGTTCCTCTGGCGATGGTATTTGGTCTTCAGGTTCTTCTGGAAATGGTATTTGGTCTTCAGGTTCCTCTGGCATTGGTATTTGATCTTCAGGTTTCTCTGGCAATGGTATTTGTTCTTTGGGTTCCTGTGGCAATGGTATTTGGTCTTCAGGTTCTTCTGGCAATGTTATTCGGTCTTCAGGTTCCTCTGGCAATAGTATTTGATCTTTGCGTTCCTGTGGCAATGGTATTCGGTCTTCAGGTTCCTCTGGCAATGGTATTCGGTCTTCAGGTTCCTCTGGCAATGGTATTTGGTCTTTTGCTTCCTGTGGCAATGGTATTTGGTCTTTTGCTTCCTGTGGCAATGGTATTTGGTCTTCAGGTTCTTCTGGCAATGGTATTTGGTCTTTAGGTTCCTCTGGCGATGGTATTTGGTCTTTGGGTTCCTGTGGCAATGGTATTTGGTCTTTAGGTTCCTTGGGCAATGGTATTCGGTCTTCAGGTTCCTCTGGCAATGGTATTTGGTCTTCAGTTTCCTCTGGCAATGGTATTTGGTCTTCGGGTTCCTCTGGCGATGGTATTCAGTCTTCGAGTTGCTTTGGTGACTGTATTCGGTCTTTGGGTTCCTCTAGCAACTGTATTCGGTCTTCGGGTTCCTCTTGGCTAGCACACTTCCACATTATTCCACCATAGATGACACGGGCCTGCCTTGCTGCGCAGACATCTACTGCCTGGTAATTTTGGTGCCAACTCTAACTTCTTGCTGCCGGCCCAGGCTTTTATATTTTACAACTGCACCACAGTTGCCGCCTGACTTGGCGTCCCATTATAACTCTTCCATCGAAGAAACACACTTCTTATAGATGAGTTCCTAGTGGCCCAGATACTCCGGTGAAAGGTGATGTTGATGTACAAATGTCGTAGAGCAATGAATAAGAGTACCTTCCTCTGGCCAACCCCTTACATTCTGCTCTTCTTTTTATTTTCTAGTCCAATGGTGAAGAGTCTCCTTCTGTATCCAATGTTTTTTGAGAGACGTTCTAATGTGGACAGCAGTTGTTTGCACTCCCAGACCTTTTGCATGATACTTTTCCAGATAAACTCATTCTGTGCGCACTTGATGGGTGGGATACTGGCATTGGTGCCTTCAGTTCTATGAAGCTTTTCTTGAGGTGGTTCCACAGGGGCAATTGGAGCATTAGGCGCTTCATGTGGAGGCTTGGGTTCTGGTTCATCTTCTAACTCAGAGACATGGGCTCTACTCCTCGGAATTCAGAGGGCTCTGCAAACCACTTGTCCTCCTCACCTGCAGACATATAATATACAGTATCCCGCTGTTTCTTTGGGGACTCCACTATGGGTTTCTCTTCTTCGGATACGCAAGGGCGGAGCATGTTACGGTGTAGTACCTGACTCGACACCTCCTCCTACCTCTCGGGTTGGACTTCATAGACTGGGTTGTCAGGGTGAACTCTCCTGATCACCCCATGAGGTGTCACATCCCTCTGATAGTCCAACTTGTCCTTGGGATGCTTAGCTCAGACCAGCACCCGATCTCCTTGTTGAAGGGGCATTTCTTGCACTGGGGTGGTATCCGGATGGTCCATTTACCAAAACCTTAGTTTTCTCATGTTTGTAGTTTGTGTCATTGGTCTCACACCCAGGTGCTGACGTTGGCTCTTGTGCAATCTTCTCCAGGATAAAGCTCCAACTCGGTGATCTCCAGCAACCATTCTGATCACACAACAGCATGTAGGGGCTGTATTCAGTGGTGGTGGTGGTGGTGACTCGTTTTTGTTCACCCACATGGTTCCGAGACGAATTTGGGCCATCTCATCTTCCGGTCTTCCTCCAGAGTTCTCAACATATGCCTCAGCGTCCTGTTAAAGCACTCACAGGCTCTATTGCCTTGGAGCTGGTAAGGCATTATTTGGGACTTATTGATGCTGTAGAGTTCATGTACTTCCTCAATGACCTTTCTCTAGAAGCAGGCCCCTTGGTCAGAGTGGACCTGTACATGTGGATGAAGTCATGGCAGATGGCTCAAGCTGTTGACTCATCCATCTGGTCCCTGTTTGGAGTCACCCATTTTCACAGCTCAGCCAGTGCAGGGACAGACTGTTGCAACTGCACCCATTCCTATTGGGAATGCCCTAGTATGCTTGACAGTTGGGTTTCCCATTCGGACTCTTGGGTGGTACCATAGCTGTGGTAAAAAGTCTCCCTCCAGCTCTTCATCCACATCTCTATCATGACTCACACCAGAGCTAACA